>NC_045440.1:60476445-60497884 GCF_002776525.5 Piliocolobus tephrosceles
ACACACACACACACACACACACACACACACACACACACACACAGTAGGCCTTAGAGTCCACCCTTGAATACCCCAAAATAACTGGCATAGACCTGGCAGAATTTTTGTACCTCATAAGTACATTCTTCAAAAGTGTTGGCTTCTAAAATGTTTGTAGGCATGTGTTAAGTTTCTAGCTTTTAGGTCTAATGAATAGATCTTGCAGCAGTACTTTTCAAAGTGCAGGTTGCAACCCATTGGGTAAATAAAATCAATTCAAAAAGCACTAACTAGCACTTTCATTAATACATATATTAAAATGTTGCTTCTTTGGAGGGACAAATATACAAGTAACCAAACCAATAGCTAAAGTAAACACAAAAAGAAAACACAAGTACACATAAGTGAGAAACAACCATTGAAAAAGAGGTACAAAAATTTCATAAAGGTCTGCTATGGACAATATTATGCAAATAAATTTTAAATATAGAAGAAATTAGTTAATTTTCTAGGAAAATACAGTTTACTAAAATTGACCTCAGTATACATAGAACAATTAAACACACCAATATTCATAGACAAAGTAATGAAAATTATCAAAGAACTGGTTAACAATTCCCCTCCCCTCAAAAGAAAGAGAAATACTAGGGCCCAGGCACTTTTATAAGAGAATTCTAACAATCTTTCATGGAACAGATATCCCCAATGATATTTAAATTGTTCCAGATCTTAGCAAAAAAAAGGTAAGCTTTCAAATTGTTTATATGGATCAAGTATAACATTTATTCAAAAACCCAATAAATACAGCATAAAAGGGATAACCATATATCAATTTTACTTGTGAACATTGAAGTATTAATATAATATATTTCTAAGGCATTAACAAAGAATAGACTGAAAAATAACCATGTGGGATTTATTTCAAAAGTGCAAAGATGATTATATTTGGAAGTCAATAATGAAATTTACCATATTAAAGGGTTTGAGTTTTCTTAGAAAAATGGTTGATACCGGGGCTGGAGCAGAGAAAATACAGACACATGTCAGAAGAATATAGGAGATGGTTTGTTGGAACTCCCACTGATCAAATGTTGAACAATATGAGCAGCAAAATAATCAAGATAGTGATATATTAGAACATATTGAATAAAACTGAATCCATGAGTTCAAAGTGATATTCATAGGATGTGTATTTGAGTGGTGGAAGAGAGGATAAATGTTTTCAATATTGAAGAATGACAGATACTGAATGCAGAAAGAATGACAGAATTAAAGGAGAACCAGTTTGCATGTGTAGAATAAGTGGTTTAAGAAAGTATTATGTATGAATCCTAAAATCACTGGATGGAAGGTTGTTGGGAGCAGAATATTCATGCTATTTCAGTGTAACCCTCTATATATTACCTGTTTATTACAAAAGGAGAAGTTTATTGTTACAATGAAAGTATCCAGCATTCATCATTTTGAACAAGTGATCAAACTTAACCTCATGAACAATGGGACAAACTAACATCTTTGCAGTGGGAAGCATACATCAATGCCTATGTAGTATCTTTGACACAGCTTTTGGCTCGAAGTGGCTCAAGGTAGACAAAGAAGGGTAGGAAAGACATGAAATAACCAGCTTCCAAACAGTCCTCCTGCAAGGATTGTACTTGGTGTCTCTCCAAAAAACAAAACACAAACAAGCAAAACAAAAAAACAAAAACAAAAAAAAAACGAAACAAAACCAAAAAAAATTTAAAATGGGAATGTGTGATTGACATAAGAGTTAGGAATGTGCATACAACAGGTGTAACATAGAAGAACTCCACAAGAATATGGCACTTCGGCATACTTGAGCAGATTAATGCTTCAGTACCCAAAGAGTTGACATTGTCACCTTGCCTGGCATCTGGACCCATGGGACACTTGTTTTCACTCCTCTCAGTCATATAGCCAGCCTTTTCAAAAATGAGGGAGAGGTTTTCTGAGTCTTCCTGCTTCCAGAGAATGGGAGGAGTCCTCTGTCAACCTGCACTAAATTTAAGGAAAGTCTCTGTTATAATATTTGAATAAGATAATGTATATAAAGTGCCTAGGATACCACCTGACACATAAAAGAGGCTGAAAAACAACAACAACAACAACAACAACAAAAAGCAACAATGTTCTGCCTCTGATGAATGTCTGCATTTCTTCTGACCAAGATTTTATTTCATTTCTAAGGAATTGTTCTGCTTTCTTCTAGGATTATGCCAGGAAATCCTAGTGTAATTTACTCCTATGCTGAGTAAATAAAAATATATCTTCCGGGGAGAAGTCATTCGTTTCAGAAAGAGAAATTTTTTATTAATGTGTTGGTGGAATTCTCTTTCAATGCACTGTGAGGATAAATCCATCTATCTTGTTCCATTTCTTTCCATGCTATAGGAATAGTTAAAAAGGAAAGAAATACAGAGAACCAAAAATAGAAAGAACCTTATGTGTCTCTGCTAGAATCCTCTCTGTGATTTATGTTGGGCTGGATGGCAATGATCAGTTGCTCTTTCCTGAGCTCCCAAAGTATTCTGTGTGTAATCTTATTCTAACATCTATTTTCATTACATTGTAATTGCCTGTTGACATGTGGGCCTTTACTACGGACCTATGAGCTTCTTGAAGGCAAGAAGCATCCCTTATTTGTGGTTTATGTTGGCACCCAGCATGATGACTAACCTGGGACAGGTACACAATAACTGCCCACAGAAAGAATATCAACTTCCTTTTCTCATCTCTCTGCCTCTTCCCAGTTTCGGCCTCTGTTTCTCTGCGTCAGATCTATTTATATCTTCACTGTCCTACGAGGTCACTGTGAGATAGATCTATGAGATAGATCTTTTATATGTTCTGTTTTTATGTTTTAATCTCCTATGACTCTATAGAAGAAATTGTTAATAATATGTCTGCTTTATATTTACCAAGTTATGGTCATCTAAAGTAGTAGACTTTTAATCTACTATTTTTAAAGAAATACATCTATTTAAAAATCTACTACTTTACACAAAGGGTCTCCATCACTAATGACTCATGTTTGTCAAGAAAGACAATAAATCCCCTGTTTCTAGGTCCATGACATTTGATAATTTATACAATAAAGCAAGCCCTGATCAATGCTGAGTCATTGAAATTCAGTTGTTAATTTTGAAGCAATAATATTGTTCCATGATTTCATTTGTATATTTGCATACTTGTTGGTTTCTTTGGAAAGCTGCTTATATATCCCCAAAGGGTCAGATGTCCATAACCTTTTAGATGAATCTCTATGTCTCTTATAAAGGGATGAATGTGGGAATCAGAATTATTTGCCAAAACATAGATGCAATGTAAACGTATTTTTTGTGTGAAGATTAAATCAAAATGCATTAGTTGAATTGATGTTTCTGTCCCATTTATTCTCATACAAAATTATGCAGACTTGATTTTCTTTCTTTAGAAGTTAGGAAGTGCTAAATTTAAGTCAATTTTCTCTTGAATCTTTTTCAAGTTATTTTTATATATCATTGATTTTTCTTTTTCTTTTAGAGCTAAGACATGGAGAACATATAGACACCCAGCAACTCTCACAAAAGGTTTCTAAAACATTTGCTTTCTAAAACACTTATAGTTACTTTAACAAAAAGAGACATTTGGAAGATTACAATTCTTCTAAAACGCCCTACTTTTTCTCTGCTGTACCTTATAATCTCTACCAATTTTATAGATCAAAGATTGGTGTTCAGAAAGTTTTAAGATGGTCAGAGTAGCATAAAAGACACAAACCAAAGTCCATTTCTATGAATCAAATAATTTTAATTGCTGAACTACAGGTTTTAATGACAGTGTCTATCAAACATTTCTATATTGGAGATGTATTTGTGAAAGCATCATTCAATTGCTTGTAAGGACTCAAAATATAGTTCTTTCCTTTTTCTGAAATGGAACAACTTCTATGTGTAATGTAATCAGTGATCTTGACTTGTGCTAATTTAGCGTCAGATTAACCTTTTTGTACTCTCCAGTTAAATATTTTGTAAAACTAAGAGAAGGGAGAAACCTAAAATTATGATTGCAATACATCAAAAGTAGTATGTTCTGTAGTCTTAGAAGTATCACATATTAAATTTAGGAAGAACTTAAAAATGAAAACAAATTATATCTTAGAAAAAATCAGTAAGTTGATGCATTACTTTACTTTTTCCACATGTTTAAAATTCTTTCTCTATGCATTTAATCATCCCAGGGGAAATGTCTAAATTTATACATATTGGTATGAAATTACATACCACATATAACATATATAATAACTATATTAACTTGGCCGTATGTTGGTAGATGAGGTAATTACTGTTACTTAGCCAATTCACTCTAAAAACAAAGTGTCTGAACTTTAAAATAAGAGATTTCAATTTGGCAGTAATAATATATTATTAAAATATTCCTTTAATACCTTCTATAGGAGCTCTGGTATGTGCTGTATAAAGGAGGTTAAAAATAAACTTGACATGGCTCTCTATGACCTGACAGTCTGCATAAGACAAAGTTGCTATAAACATTAAGAGTTATATGTGTGTGTATCATCTCTATATCCAAGATTTGAGCTGTACCGCAGAAGTTACACCACCTAAAAATATGATTCTAGTCCCTGGAAATTTAATTTTGAGTCAAGTAATTATTCCCAAAAGCCAATATTAAAATGTTCAGTTTTCTCGTGTCCACATAGAGGGGGAAAGGGCTGAGTCCAACACACAGGCTGATATTTGCTTGATAGAGGATCTACCTTCAGATGGTTCAGTTATGTAAGAAAGGGAAACCAGCTGGGCATATGAAATCAGGGTCAATGTTCCCCTGTGAATCTCAAACCCAGTCTGCATCAAAATTACCATAAGGTCTCTGCATATCTGAACATGAACCACACATTGTCTATAACTATATAAATGATGTGCATCCACATACATTCATATGTGGAGTCTGTGTGGTTAACAAAATAAACTTCATGTATAATGCTCCTGAATTCATAGAATCTTTTGAGTTTTATGAATTTTTGAGTTAATACTGGAAACAAATATACTCTCCTGCGAAGGTACACAAAAGTTTTGATGTGAAAGGAAAGTCCTCATACAAAAGTTAGGAAGTCATTATCTAGTGTAAGTTACTTAAGATAAAATTTCCACAGGTCCAGTCTGTTAGAAAAAAACCCTTGAAATCTGACAATAAACAACCAAAACTGCTGATTTCAGGTACAGACAGGTAGAAAATAATACTTTTCTTTTTTAACTGTTCTCCATCAACTTAGACTACCGATATGTACGGGAACACACATATTTTGACCTTCACCTTTGTCTAAGATTTTTTTGGGGTATCGTGAAGCAAAATTCTAATCTCAGATGACTTCCAGTTCTTTGTGTTAATAGGGCCATATAGAACTGGGCTGGACAACTCTCCTTTACAGAGACACTTGATGGGCCTTTTAGTTAAAATTGTTCAGTGAAACCCCTGGTTCGGCTAGATGAGAAATTACTTTGATGAAGAAAATACTATAACAGAAAATTTGGAATTTGCTTGATCCTAAGAGGTGAGAAAAGCACCAGAGTAGTGAAACAAACCTGTTACATATGAATGCTATGTTTAAATGATCATTCATTCCTATTGTAATTGAATCTTTGTTCTAGCAAAATCAAATTAAAATGTGGGCTGTGCTTTTCAAAAGAAATTTAAATGAGGAAGTTTTGACTAAACCTTAGGAAAAGTGCTTAAATAAAAGTTTACTTATGCAATGAGTTGTTGGAAAAGTGATTTCAAATATTTAATTGGAAATTGTTTCCACTTCTGTTCTAGAATAATCCTTTGTTATTTTCAAACCTATAGTAAAAATGTGTTAATCAGCGGTGCTTTGGGGAACGAAGAAAGAGGAAGAGTTTCCGCACTTGGAACAATCTGGGGTAAGGATGACAGCTGCAGGAGGTGAGATAGCAAGTGGAAATGATAATGGGGAGGAAAAATTGAGAGTAAAAGGTGATGGTACGACCATATACTGATATAGGAGTTAAGAAAAAATTATTTAGGCAGATAGTGAGGGTAAGGAAGTAACGTTTTCCTTTTAAGGAAAAGCAGTCTCCAAATAATTTTCTTTTCTAACAAAGAGCAGCCTGTAAAATTGAGTTGCAGACATAGAAAGGCAAGTTAGAAGCTTGGGTGAATGCCGGCAGTTGCACCAATAGGAAAGGGGCTACCTGGGGACTAGGTATGTTCAAAATGGTGGCTCCATCTTCCCTTTTCTTTGCCAACTGTATGTACAGTAAGGAGTAGGCAACATGTCACCAGCTAGGTAGAGAATCCATTTGCATAACAGAAGATTAGGGTGGAGTAGCCAGCTTCTTCCCATGCTATGCAAATGTCACACCTGGTGCAAATAGTCTTTGGGTTCTATGTAAATCAGATGCCACCTCCTCAAGCTAGTCTATAAAACCCCATGCACTTCACCATAAAACGGGAAGTCCCACTTGGGAGCCCCTACCTCTGTCAGGAGAGAGAGCCATTCTCCTTTCTCTTTCTTGTGCCTATTAAATCTCTGCTCCTAAACCCACTTATGTGTCCATGTCCTCGATTTCCTTGGTATGAGATGCCAAACCTTGGATATTTACTCCAGACAAGGACGTCGCTTCAATACCGATTCAATACCAACACCTTCCTTTCGAAGGAAGACCTTCGAAATATACTAGTTGTCCTCCAATGTATGTAGTGGAAGCCTGAGCATTTTGCTTGAATATTAAAATAAAGGACTGACTCAGAATGCTAAAAGATGGAAGACCTGTGAATTAAAAATGCAGTATGCAATTTGCCTCAATAATTCTGTTACACATGGAGAAAGGGATGTGTGTTGCCGGGACTGGGGGCAGAGTGGCAGGGTGAGCTGTGTGGGTAGAGACAAGCCCAGGAGAAGTAAAGTGTTTGAGGTTCAGGTGCAGAGAGTTGAAGAAAAGATAAAATGTTATTTGTGCCCCACCAGCTCCCTAATTTATCAAAAGTAACTTCAGGAAGCATTGTCAGAACCTTTTTTCAGAGAGTTGATGTTTCCTGTCTAAGGCGAAGAAAGCCCTTGGACACTTACACAAAGAATAATTTTCTGAGCAACTATTCCAGTTACTTCTGGTCAAATGACCTTGAGCAACTACTCCAGTTACTCCCTACTCCAAAATGTAAGGGATATATAAAAAGTGAGAGTAATTAGGAAAGCATTTTCATTCATTCTTATTGTAATTGAATCTTCATTCTAGAAAAATTAAATTAAAATGTGGCCTGTGCTTTTCAAAAGAAATTTAAATGAGTAAGTCCTGACTATAAATAAACAAAATTCAAAGCAATAAAAATGTGTTTTTTGACAGATAGTTATGTTTGTGGGAAATCATGCTCTTTTCTTTAAAACACCAAAAGAATTAGTGTGTACATGTGTCAAACTATATCACCATTGTAATTAGAATGGGAGGCTTAAAATGAATACAAACTGCAACCAGTGAATAGTACAAACTAGGAGATGAGTGTGCAGAACAAGATCAAGGTCTGATTTTTTTTTTTTTTTAAGATTAGGGCATTTCTTAACACAGATCTCTTAACATGGGACATATTTTTACCATTATTATAGTGGATCAACATAGATATAGAGATATAACCATTAAAAATATACAATACTTATCTAGAAACTCTTTATTGTATCAGGTACTTAAGTGTTAGTGTTACTGTAAGAATAGTTCTGAAAATTTTAAAAACAAAGGTGCATTTGACCCCATCAGCCCATGATTCTCAAAGAATGCTCAGATGCTCTTAACATTCTAATAAAAAATAGAAACCATCCACTTTTGATCACTCCACAACTCTCTCCTCCATGCCAGTCTATCTCTGAGCCAAAAGAGGTGTATTCCTTCAAATTCTTCTGTCACTGTCATGCCATTATTCATGCCTGCTCTAAACCTCTTAAATACAGATGAACACAAAATACAGGCATATTTCTCATTATGCAAGCAGACTCCTACATACAAATTCTAAAGGAAAGCACAGAACAGCTGCATTCCACTTTTTTTGGCATGAATAGGGCCTTTAATATCAATACTGAAATGGAAGTGATTAGTACTATTTACTGAATTTTAAAGCACCTTAGGATGTTCAGCCAGACAGTTTATTTGATTGGCTGAACATGCGGACACCTCATTTTGGGAAAAATATGTTGGCAACGGCAAAGAAACAGCTATCTGGCTGCTTCATGAACATCTTTAGAGGATTTGAGCTGATATTTCTTCTTTAAAAATGATACTGTTATAAACAATGACATGCTCTTTCTAGCATTATGTGGTCTTCTTTACCTAATCACACTTGTGAAACTCTAAAATTAGGAGTATTGAGTATAATCATTTAGATTTGGTTCAGCTTACAGACTTTTATTCATCATACTTTGATGTATAGCATCTAATGTAGAAATTATTTCATTTACTATAGGTAGTTGGACATTGCTAGAATGTATACTGTATGTTAGTATCTCTATATAATGTATTTGATTCATTTCTGATATTAGACGATATTTGGTAAATTATTGGTTTTAAAAGATACATTAATTCTTTTATTATTTCTTTCATATACTAGACATGTATTTAGCATTTGTCTCTGCAATGCACTTACTGGGTCTCCAGTATTTTAAAGGGTTAAGGTTAAAGTTTCCACAGGCCAGGGCTAGGAGGGTAATATTATGGTATAAATAATGGTAAGGGAATTATTTTTAGAGAACAAAGCTCAAGCTATGATGTAATCCCCCTTAAATTTTTTCTAGAACAGTGACAAGACTAAAATAGAAAGCAAAGAAAAAACATTAATGTATATGTGGATAAAACTTAATTAGGTAAAATATTACCAAGCCCAACAAATCAGATCATTGAGGCACCAAAAGGTAATGAAACTAGTAAGAAAAAAAAAAAAAAAAAAATCTTGCTTCTGGACTTACCTGGATCCATTTACCCAGAATATCTTTAAAACTAGTGAGACTTTAAATACTGACTTTTAGAAATCCGTATGCTGTTAAAGATGCTAAAACTGTGAATTAAAAATATGGAAGAAATAAATAATTTTTCATCAGCTGTCAAGGTGCCATAGAGTGTTCACATGTGGACAACTCAATCTATTCCAGATACTTAGCTATGACCAATAAAATATAAAAATACAAAATCAAAAATCATGGCCACTTCTACATCCACTTATAGAAAGGGAAGATATTTTTATTCCATTTAGGTCATCGATTTATTGGGTGAGGTCCACCCACACTAGGAGTGAAAGGGGAGGCATCTGCTTCAGTTAGTCTAGACATTTAAATGTTAATCTTATCCAAAAATACCCTCTTGGACACATCTAGAATGTTTCACCACCTATGTAGGCACCCCATGGTCCAGGTAAGTTGACATATAAAATGAACCATCACAGCTGGAAAAAATTATGGGTTGACCATTATTTCTTCTCCAGCATTTTGAATATATTATGCTATATTATTTATTGTTACTGACATAAATCTTCAGTCAGCCTAATTGTCATAGCTTGTAGGTAACCTCACTTTTCTTTTTGATAGCCTGAAATCATAGAAATATGTTCTCTGACCACAATTAAATCAAATTAAAAATTATTAATAAAAGGAAATTTGGAAAATTGTCAAATGTGTGGAAATCAAGCAACACACTTCAGATAACCAATGGTTCAAAGATGGAATCAAAAGAGAAGTTAGGACAAACTTTCAGATTAAATTAAAGGACAACATATAAAAACTAATATGCTGTTAAAAGAGTACATGGGGAAAAATTATACTGTAAATGCCTTTATTAAAAAAGAAAAAATAATTGTATCAAATAACGAACTTTTCACTTTAAAAATTAGGAGTGGGCACAGTGGCTCAAGCCTGTAATCCCAGCACTTTGGGAGGCTGAGGCAGGCTGATCACTTGAGGACAGGGGTTTGAGACCAACCTGGCAACAAGGCAAAACCTTTTCTCTACTAAAAATACAAAAATGAGCTGGGTGTGGTGGCAGGCGCCTGTACTCCCAGCTACTCAGGAGGCTGAGGCAGGAGAATCACTTGAACCTGGGAGAGAGAGGTTGCAGTGAGCTGAGACTGCACCACTGTACTCTGGCCTGGGTGATACAGCAAGATTCAGTTAAAAAAAAAATAGAAAATTCATTATAAACTAAACCCAAAATAAACAGAGGGAAATAGTAAAAGCTAGATCAGAAATTAAAATATAGAATGAAAAACAATAAACTCAACATACCAAAAACTGATTCTCTGTAAAGGTCAACAGTATTGACAAATTTTTAGCAAAACCAATCAAAAAGAAAAGATAGAAGTGTTAAATTACTAAAATGATAAATGAAAGAGTAAAATACTACCAACCTTATAGAAATAAAATGAGTTTTAAAACATAATATGAATAACTGTATGTCATGTAATTATATAATCTAAATAGAATGGAAATGTTCCTAGAAAGTCAGAAATGACCAAAATTGACTCAAGAATAAATATGAAAGCCGGATATACCTATAACAAATATAGAGATTAACTTAGTAGTACAAAAAGGGCTCACAGTGAAAGGTTCAAGACTAAATTGTTTCACTGGTGAATTCTACCAAATGTTTGTCCTTATACCAAAACTATACCAAAGACATTGCAAGAAAAGAAACTGTAGACAGTCTTGTGTACAGAGACACAAAATGTGTCAATAGAGACACAAGGAAACTGAATGCAGCAAAATATAAAAAGGTTTATACATATTGACCAATTGAATTATCTCAGAATTGCAAGGTGGATGCAGCATATAAAAATCAATTAGTGTGATAAGTGATATGAATAGAATAAAAAACAAAAATCACATGTTCATCTCTATAGGTACAGAAAAAGCACTTGATACAATCCAAACACACTTTCACGATAAAAAGTACACAAGAAACTTAGAAAATAACTTCATCAATCTGATGAAAGGCATCTATAAAAGCCACAGCTAATGTATTGATTGATAACAAAACAAAACAATATCTTCCCTGAGTTCGGAAAGAATAAGGTAATGTCTACTCTCGTCACTTTTATTCAATATTGTATTAGAAAGTCTAGCCAGGGCAATTGGACAAAAAATGTAAATAAAAGTCATTCAAATAGGAAAGGAAGAAGTGAACTATTTTTATGGACAGATGCCATGATCTAGCTGCTACAATTTGAATATGTTCCCAAAAAAGCATGAGTTAGAAATTAAAAGGCCATATACTGTGTGATAATATTGGTATAAAACATCCAGAATAGAGGCTGGGTGTGGTGGCTCATGCCTGTAATCCAAGCATTTTGGGAGGCCAAGATGGGCAGATCACTTGAGGTCAGGAGTTGGAGACCAGCCTGGCCAACAATGTGAAACTCTATCTCTACCAAAACTATATATATATATATATAAAAAAATAGCTGGATGTGGTGGAGGGCACCTGTAATGCCAACTATGCTGGAGGCTGAGGCAGGAGAATCTCTTAAACCTGGGAGGTAGAGGTTGCAGTGAGATGAGATTGTGCTACTGCACTCCAGCCTGGGCAACAAAGCGAGATGGGAGACTCTGTCTCAAAAAAAAAGAAAAAAAAAAAAAATCTAGAATATCTAGAATTGGCAAATCCATAGATACAAAAAGTAGATGATTTGAAGATAGATGCTGGAGAGACAGGAAATGGAGAATGACTACTATTGAATATGGGCATACTTTCGAGGATGATGAAATATTACAGAATTAGATGGTTGGCAATGGTTACACAACTTTGTTAGTATAATAGAAGCCACTAAATTACGCACTTTAAAAGAGCATATTTCACATTATGTAAATTACCTCTCAATTAAATAAATGAATACATAAAATATAAATCTAAAACTTTCAAGTAATTTTATTAAAAGTGAAAAACATTTGGTATAATGCTTGTGAATCTATTTAATTATTGAATGCCATACTTTTTCCTGTTGTAAGAAAATGATAACATTAAAATTTTATACTAAAAACATGTGACCTCAGGAATGGGTTGCTGCAAACTGAGAAATTATATTAATGTCTTTGTTGTACATCTTTGAATGAATACAGATTTTGATATATAAAGTTCTGTAATTCAATTCAACAGTATATACCAAATTCTAGCTTCAAAATTAGCACAGAATAAAAGGACAATTCATCAAACACATGTCAGGAGAGTAGAAGAAAAAATGATGAACAGATAACCCAGAAATATGTAATAGAAATATTTCAAAATATTACTGCATTCCCAATAAATCTAAAAAGTTTAAATTTGTAAATGAAAGACAAAGACTGTCAAGAATGTTTAAATCTAAAATTGTATGAAACTTATAACAACAAAAAAATCAGAAAAAGCAATAGAAATGATAAGCTCAAATAATACTGATCAAAATGAAGCTGGATTCATAACATTACTTTCAGATAATATAGAAAGCAAGACAAAAAATGACAGTAGAAGAGAGAAAAATCTATCAAAAGTACAAAAAAATCTATCAAGAGTATAAGAATTTTATACGTTTCACAAAATAGCCTTGAAGTATATAAAACAAAATGAATTATTAGGAGAAATTAACAAAATTTGCTATCATTTTAGATGTTTTAGCATACATTTGTCAAACACTAACAGATTGAGTAAAAAAAATGGTAAAGAATAATTTATTTGTTCATCTAGTTGAAAGAATGCTGGTGTCGAGAAGGACTTAATACACAAACCAAAAATGTACAACCTCTAAAAGAACAGAGAGACAAATTTAAATCCATTAAAGAAGTTTAAAACAAAACATACGTATAAGATAAAGCATGTTCAACAATATTAAATTTATGATATAGTGGATAAAGTGCTTGCAACTTTTATATAGCATACAAATCAAAATTATTAGTATCCAGATACGTTTCACATATATATATATATATAAAACCCTTGGGTTTGGGCTCCAATTGTTTTAGGGGATCCAAAGTGCTACCAGGTGGCTAAAAGTACTCAGATAAAGCAAAACACCCAGGCTGGGAAACAGAGGCTATGCTATGCACATGCTTCTGTGAGGTAGCTATGCAGTGGCCCTAGGAGGGGGTGGCAGGCAGGAGGATCTACAGAACAGATGTACCCCAATCTCGCAGGGAAGCTGGTCCTGCTCTCTCCTGCCCCAATGGTCAGCTGGGGCTAGGGCTGCTCAGAGGGAGATGGGGAGAACTGGGAGATAGGCGCCTATGGCCATGCTGTTCTTCAGCTGCACTGCACACCAAAGTGCCTGGGATCCATAGTGACTACAGCCCTGTCTCAGCCTCCTCTCTGGGCAGATCCCATTGCCAGTTCAAACATCCATGGGGGTCATGGAGTCCCCCGTGACTGGGATCCCAGAGATCCACAGTGAGAATGTGCTGTCCATCCATCCCTTCACTCACTTCTTCCCCAGGAGTCATTCAGGTATGTGAACTGCCCATAGCATTTGGGTAACCCATTCAGGGTTCCCAGTTTCCTCTCTGTTCAGGCTTGGTGTCTGTATTGCCTCTCCAAAGATTGTTGGTGTTTTCTTTCTGAAGATCTACTCAAAGTACATTGGTTTGCTTGATATTTGGTCTCTCTCAGTGGGTCAGCACTTCTTAGCTGTATCTGGTCAGCCATCTTGTCCCATCATTTCTAAACCATATGTATATATGGTCACATGTTTTTAGTATAAAACTGTAATGTTATCATTTTCTTACAGTAGGAAAAAGTATGGCATTCAATAATTAGATTGACAAGCATTATGCCAAATGCTTTTCACTTTAAAAAAATTACTTAAAAGTTTTAGATTTATATTTTATGTATTCATTTATTTAATTGAGACATAATTTACATAATGTGAAATATGCTCTTTTAAAGCGTGTAATTTAGTGGTTTCTATTATACTAATAAAGTTGTGTAACCATTGCCAACCATCTAATTCTGTAATATTTCATCATCCCCGAAGGTATGCCCATATTCAATAGTAGTCATTCTCCATTTTCTGTCCCTCCAGTATCTATCTTCAAATCATCTACTTTTTGTATCTATGGATTTGCCAATTCTAGATATTCTAGATTTTTTTTTTCTTTTTTTTTTGAGACAGAGTCTCCCATCTCGCTTTGTTGCCCAGGTTGGAGTGCAGTGGCCAATCTCAGCTCACTGCAACCTCTACCTCCCAGGTTTAAGAGATTCTCCTGCCTCAGCCTCTCACTACTAAAAATGCAAAAATTAGCCAGGCATGCTGGTGGGTGCCTGTAATCCCAGCTACTCGGGAGGCTGAGGCAGAGAATTGCTTGAACCCAGGATGAGGAGGTTGCAGTGAGCTGAGATTGTGCCACTGCACTCCAGCCTGGGTGACAGAGCAAGACTTCATCTCAAAAAAAAAAAAAGAAAAAATTTAAGAAAAAACTAAGCTGAACTTCTGGAAGTGAAAAATTCACTACAAGAATGTTATAAAACACTTAAAAGTATTAACAGCAGAATAGGCCAAGCTGAGGAAAAAAATCTCAGAGCTCAAAGATTGTTTATTTGAATCAACTCAGACAGATAAAAATAAAGAAAAGAATCATGTTTTTAAATGAACAAAACTTCCAAGAAATATGGGAATATGTAAAGTGGTATAGTTTGGATGTTTGATCCTCTCTAAATCATATGTTAAAATGTGACCTCCAGTGTTGAAGGTGGGACTGGTGAGAGGTGTTTTGGTCATGGGGGTGGATCCCTCATGAATGGCTTGATGTCATACTCAGGGTAATGAGTGAGTTTCCACTCTATGAATTCATGCAAGATATGGTTGTTTAAAGAGCCTGAAACCTCGTCCCCTCTCTCTTGTTCACTCTCTTGCCATGTGACATGCTGGCTTCCCCTTCACCTTGCACCATGACTGGAACTTCCTGAGGCCCTTACCAGCAGAGATTCATAGTGTCAGGCTTCCTGTACAGTCCACAGAACTGTGAGCCAAAATAAACCTCTATCCTTTATACATTACCCAGTCTTAGGTATTTATTTTAGCAATCCAAATGAACTAACACATAAAGAGACCGAGCTTATGACTCACTGGCATTCCTGAGACAGAAGGAGAGAGAACAAAGCTGAAAGCAACACACTACCCAACTTCAAACTATACCTGTAAGGCTACAGTAACCAAAACAGCATGGTGCTGGTACAAAACAGACACATAGGCAAATGCAACAGAATAGACAACTCAGAAGCAAAGCCTTACACTAGCAACCTTCTGATAATGACAAAGTTGACAAAAACAAGCAATGGAGAAAAGACTCCCTATTTAATAAATGATGCAGGGATAACTGGCTAGCCATATCCTCAAGAAGGAAACTGGACTCCTATCTTTCATCATACATAAAAATTAACTCAAGATGGATTAAAAATTTAAATGTAAGACCTCACCCTATAAAAATTTTAGAAGAAAACCTAGGAGATCCCCTTTTTGACATCTGCCTTGGCAAAGAATTTTTGGCTAAGTTCCCAAAGCAATTATAACAAAAACAAAAATTGATAAGTGGGACATAATTAAACTAAAGAGCTTCTGCATAGCAAAATAAATTATCAATATAGTAAACTATCTATAGAATGGGAGAAACCATTCACAAACTATACTTCTATAAAAGGTCTAATATCCAGACTCTAGGAAGAACTTAAACCAATCACAAACAAAAACAAATAACCCCATTTAAAAAGGGGCAAAAGACATGAACAGACATGTCTCAAAAGACATACAAGCAGCCAACAAACATAAAAAAAATGCTAATTATCAGAGAAATGCAAATCAAAGTCATAATAAGATACCATCTCACATCAGTCAGAATGGCTATTGAAAAGTCAAATAAATAAATAAATAATAGATGTTGTTCAGGCTGTGGAGAAAAGGGAACACTTATATACTATTAATGGAAATGTAAATTTGGAGATTTCTCAAATAACTCAAAATGGAGCTATCATTTGACTTAGCAATTACTGGGTATACACCTAAAGGAAATGAATCATTCTACCAAAAAGACATGTGCATTCGTATGTTCATTGCAGCACTATTCCAATGGTAAACACATGGAATCAACCTGGGTGCCCATCAATGATATATTGGCAGATTCAGCTGGTTTTGTTATTTTTAATTCTTAAGAAGATGTATGAAGTAAACTTGATAATTAATAACTGCGTGTCTATTGATCTCTATTCTTCCTTATTTTTTAATTATTTCATTATGGAAGAGTTCTTCAAACTTTATTCTATTTTAAATATGATAGGTCATATCAATTTATTAAAATACCTTATTTTTAAAATTATAATTAGCTTTATAACATTTCAGATACAGTAAAACAAATTTACATTAGCATTTACCTAAAATGAATATTTATTTACTAAACATATCAGAAATAAAATCTAAAACATTTATCTTTGAATCCAGAGACCAGATTGAAAATGATTCATTGGGTAGATGAAATCTCTTGTGCTAAATTTTCCTTGAATTTGATTCTTTAAGATTATAATTCACTAAATACCTCATAGGTTGATTCACAGTTTTTCTAAGGAAAACTTGCCTTTTCTTTGAAGAACTAAATTCACATTTTTTCCTAACTCTAACTCTAAGCAAAACAAATTTCTGAGAATTTTAATCTGATTTTGTGTCTATAATAAAATTTGTTTTTTCTTTGTTTCTCTGAAGACACAGTGCATTCACCCTGTAACATTTTGGTTAGTCTATCAGCATAGACCTGAGTACATTGGAAAGGTTACAGTATTGTGACAAAAAAAAAAAAAAAAAAGGAAAAGAGAGGATTAAATCCTATAGTCATATGTGCTTATTTATTGCTTATTTATATATTTAAGCTAAATCAATTTACTAGTAAATGCAATGGTGAAATAGAAAATTAATATTTTTAATGCCTGTTGGATGTACTGAATTAAGAAAAAAACACAACTATTGAACACAAAATAAAACCAGTTGTTTTTACTGACCATTCTTAGGTTGTACATATAACATTCTTTGCTTAGGAAAAATACACAGATTAAAAATTGATTCTGATCCTGGAGAATAACATTGTCATTTAGCCTATACAATAAATGCCTTTATGGTCCAACTTATTAGAACGATTGGCCTTGAAAGAATTGACATAAAACATGAAGTTATATTTTTATTGCAGATGATAGTAGAAGAACCTATTGCCTATGGATTCTAATCAGTGCTTCTTAGATATGCTTATTACAAATAAAAGAGTTTAACATAGAATAAATTTTATGCTAAAAGTAACAAAATTTCATAAGCACAATATAATAGTCAAAATACATGAGAGCTATAGATCAGAGCACACCTTGCTTTTAGAGATAGCACTGTTTTCACACATGAAATGATATTTACTACAGTGCAATGACAAATATTCCAAAAACGTATGCATTTTATTTCTTTTTAAATGAGAATACAACATAACTGGTAGAAAGAAATATTTGTTAAATACTACTCACATAAATCTCTTTTCTCTCCCCAAACCCCCCGAAAATGGTAGAAAAAGATAAATGTTGACTGACTATAAAGAATCCCAATTCACAAAATGGGATTTAACTTTCCCCTCTACATCAAACTCGATATATATTCTAGGTACTCATCTTACTGTAGGTATATTCAAGAAAAAATAGGGTTTTCTCATACCTGTTATTGAAATAATCCATGCTGAAGGCTATATATCCTACTTTTAAACAAAAATTTTGGTCTCTGATCACCTTGGGACATATCATTGCTCAGAATAGGAGGTAAGTACCTCCTAAAACTTCCTAAACCCATATTCTTGCTTTTCTTCAAAAACAATACTTGTTATAGATAATTTCTCACTGACTGTCTCTTTCTTTAGTTTCTAGCATATTACCATGTTACTAGGTTCTTGAAAGCTGAAACAGGTATCGACTCCTTCTTTTTGATGGAAGAAAAAGGAGAGGAAGGCTGTCAATCAACAGGCACCACTTTTTCTGTCACAGAGGTGGGCATAAACCTAAACTGGACAGAGTAATCCTATCTCTGCTCAATCACAGATTGGAGATGGGCATGTAAGCCAAACAAGACCAGACATAGTTATCTTTTGGGAATTTGTGTGGAAACTGGAAAAGAGATTTTAAGTTGTAATCCATATGCTATCAAAGACCAACGATCTTGTGCTTAGATATAGATGTTTACCTAATATACTTCCCAATACTCCTAAATTAGATAAAATATCAATTTCTATTTTGAAAACTATATATTAAAATATTTTTCTATCCAAATCCAATTAAAAGGAACTAGAACTGCTAATTCTATCCCATACCACTATCATCTAACATAAATATATATGTATTTGTTGTTGTTGTCTGCTTTTGCTTTGTTTTTGTTTTGGACATGGAGTCTCGCTCTGTAGCCCAGGCTGGAGTGCAATGGTGCAATCTTGGCTCACTGCAACCTCCACCTCCCAGGCTCAAGCCGTTCTCCTGCCTCAGTCTCCCCAGTAGCTGAGATTGTAGGCATGCACCACTGCCCCCAGCTAGTTTTTGTGTTTTTAGTAGAGACAGGGTTTTGCCATGTTGCCCAGGCTGGTCTTGAACTCTTGACCTCAGGTGATCCGCCAGCTTCGGCCTCCCAATGTGCTGGAATTACAGGCATAAGCCACCGCACCCTGCCCATCTAACACATTTATTTGAATTTAATGTTACTGTCTGATGGACATTCTGAATCACATGAGGTAAATTAATAGTCAATGTCCTTATCTTACAGACAGATATTCACAACACAATCTTTACCACATATACCCCTATATCCTTAAACGATGCAGTGATAGATGCACTAATACTATTTCTATAGAATTATCCATTTCAATTGAGAGGCCAAGGATTAAATAAGCTTAGAAACTGAACAAACTTCTAGAAATTCTGGAAAGAAAATGTGGCTCTGAGAACAGAACCAATGTCCTAGATTCTCTTTAGAGACAGAGGTTTCCAACCTTGGATAAATCGTTCACTTACTGTTTGCCTAATACAGACATGCAGAGAGAGACGGTTGATTAAATTAAGATTGAACTAATGAGCAATCACCAGATTTTTTAGTGAAAATGTAAGGTAGGCTTTCTTTGTATGTATGTGGTATTGATATCATTTGCACTTACCAAATCACTTGTTACAATACTCATCATTTGAAATAATTGTGTTCTTCTGGGTCTAACTATTCATTTAACAATTCATTGATCGCTGTATTCAACCTGTGCACTGAACTAGCAATAATATCTGTACCTCTCGACACAAAGATGAATATTGTATCCAAGTGAGAAAGTGGTGTCCACACTGAAGATTGTGATGTTTACACCTATTCAACAACTAGGACCTTTCCTGAGAATAAATAACTAATCCCCAAATTTTTGGAGGGTGGAGGGAAATTTATAATATCAGTTTTGTAAACAGTAAGACACCACAGCACCACTCCTGGAGAGCAGGTAGTAGAGGAAAGGGAGGAAGACACAGTCAACTATACCCCCCAGAAGTCTCTTCTACAGTATGACAGTAAATAAATAACTGCAGAAAAACAGGCTGAATATTTGGATTGGAATAAATAGTAGCAGAAAAATTCTTTCTTCTAAGCCCACAACAGACCATTAGTCTTATCCTTATCTCTGTGCTTGGTATTAGTACTTTAGATTCTACATGTATCCAGTTTTTCCCTGATGATGTAATTTTTTTCTACCCGACTTGATCAGTGTATTCATTAAATAGGCATAATATTACTGTTAATGTATAAAGAATAAATAAAACATATTCTCCTTTTAAAAATGTGTAGTCTCACAGTATCATGTTACTGATTCAAATTATGGAAATAAAAGAAAAAACCGAGTGGAGAGATCTTCTTTAATTCATCACCTTCTGAATTTGTTTTATTATTATGGAGACTTATAGTGATAGTTTGATGACTACGTACTTGTGTTTGAAGGTTCGTATTGGGATAAGTAATCTGGGCCATATTTTACATATTGCATGAGGGTAAAAAACTGTATATCTGTTTGTAATATGTGGATATACATATAATTACATAGACACATACGTATACATTTATATGTATGTATGTCTGAAAAGTGTATACAATCCAACACAAACACATATCTTGGCACTTATCACAATTACTAAAAGCACATAAAACTAAGAAATTTAAGTAGTGTGCTGTGTTTATGTAAAGGCAAATTTTGTGACTAACACTTTCCATCTCTCCCTCAAATTAGTCTAAGAGATGAAAAAATGGAGAAAAAAAGAGGTAGGGATTCTTTTTTAAATCCTGTTTGGAATTTTCCTCTAAAATACTATACTGTATTTAAGAATATATTTTTAATTATCTATGTATAAAGGACTGTATGCTTTTTTCATAACCTTATAAATTGGTATTTTATAGCTACAAAGAGCATGTAAAAGCCTTATATATTTTCATGTATTTCTTACATTAGTTCATTTGAATTATTTCCTGATGTCATATCTTCAGTCTCTGTGATGCTCCTGCTTCACCCTCAGGTCCCTGATAGTGAGATTAGTCCCTCTTTGTGTTAATAACATTTGCACATATTTATTTGTCATGACCCTAAGCTTTCTCTCTCAGACAGAATTCACACTTAATTTATTGTTCTTCCCATAGGTATGAAATAAGGAACTTCCGCTATCTTCTCTCATCCACCAGGCCCCTTCCTCTCATTATGGCCTGGACCAAATTTAAAAAAAAAGAAAAAAAAAAAAAAAAAAAAAAAAAAAAAAAGACAGTAAGAGGCAGAACCAACCTATTAAGAGTCTACTACATTTTACAAGCAGTATGTGTGTTTTATCTATTATATACTTATTGTCTCTGCAGCCCACGTTTATGGTACACCAAGTAAATTTTACATTGTGAAATAAATGTTTTTGGGTACAAGTTGGAATCAAGAAATTCTGAAGACCCAAATAATTTGTATGGGAAGTGGTTTAGACTCTCTGTTATTATATGCTGCATTGTCTCCTTGTCCTCAATGTACATCAATATCATGGAGATGTTTAAAGTATATCTTTCGGATCATTGACCACTTTAGGTTTTTGTTTTTCTAAAAGGTAGACTACAGAAATCTAAGAGCCAGCTGGGCACAGTGGCTCATGCCTGTAATCCCAACACTTCGGGAGGCCGGGGAGGGTGGATCACCTGAGGTTGGGAGTTCGAGACCAGCCTGACCAACATGGAGAGAAACCCTATCTCTACTGAAAACACAAAATTAGCCAGGCACAGTGGTGCATGCCTGTAATCCCAGCTACTCAGGAAAGGCTGAGGCAGGAGAATCTCTTGAACATCAGAGGCGGAGGTTGCGAGCCGAGATCGCACTATTGCACTCTAGGCTGGCAACAAGAGTGAAACTCCATCTCAAAAAAAAAAAAAAAAAAAAAAAAAAAAA
>NC_045440.1:60497984-60538983 GCF_002776525.5 Piliocolobus tephrosceles
AAAAAAAAAAAAAAAAAAAAAAAAAAAAAAAGAAAGAAAGAAATCTAAAAACCAAGACATAAAATGAAAGGTCTTGTCTCACTATTTTAGAGGAAAAACGTATTGTTTAGAATATGCTGTACTCCCCAAATTGATGTAGTATGGATGATCTTTGTTTCTGATAACATAACAATGAGAATTATGTACTGATTTATTGGTCACAAAAATATTACAGAGTTGTTTTATTGTGCTCAAGTCATTCATTAGTGTCTTATTACTGAAATACATTATTTTTCTCTAGACATGTATATATGCTTAAGTTTCTTCATTGATTCCAGTTAATCCCATATCTTACGACTATGACATCTTTGAATTTTGTTCCTGTGTTTTTATTCATTTTGGCCTTATAGACTCCATTTAAACAAACAAATCTCAAAACATGCTTGACCCATATTAGACTCCTAGAAAATACTATGGAATTGTGCTGATTGTTTCTTATTAATTTAACCATGAACCATTAAGTCCTCCTAGTGGTTTGGTTTTATATATAGTGGCTGATAGAGTTTGAGTGCTTGTCCTTTCCAAATGGCATATTGAAATGTGATCCCCAATGTTGGAGGGAGGGCCTAGTGGGAGGTGTTTGGGTCATGGGGGTGGATCCGTCGTGAATGGCTTGGTGCCCTCCTCATGGTAATGAGTGAATTCTTGTTCTGGGTTCATGTGAGATCTGGTTAGTTAAAAGAGCATGGAGTTAGTTAAGAGAGCATGCTCTCTTTCTTGCTCCCTCTCTTGCCATGTGATATGGTGGCTGCCCCTTTGCCTTCCAAGTGATTGTAATCTTCCTGAGGCCCTCACCAGAAGCTGAGCAGATGATGATACCATGCTTGTGCAGCTTGCAGAAACATGAGCTAAATAAAGCTATTTTCGTTATAAATTATCCAGCCTCAGATATTTCTTTACAGTAATGCAAAAACAGACTAACACAGTAGCTTTTTCATCTTTGAAAAATTTTCTCTCCTCTTCTCCTGAAGAGATGGCATATAATCTCTTTTGGGAAATATTTTTTCTCATTCCAAAATATTATAAAATTAATATTTTATAATTAATCTGGTATAAACATTGCATAGGAAAATCTTGTTAAAATCTTGGTATAAACATTGCATAGGAAATATCTCTTCTGGAATATAAAGAAAACACTGCATGAATCTGAACACATGTATAAAGAGTGTTCTTTCTTTTCAGATCATCGTTCCAAAGTAATGAGCATTTTCTTTTGTTTTGGCGGTGGATAACATGGAGTAACAACATGTCTTTACAAGTCTTCTCTCCACAATAGCCATTATATATTTCAGGACTAAGAATAAATATGATTTAAGAAATAAACACAGTTTAATTCTGTTTTTGCAATGTCAAATTGTTTATCAGCCCATAAGCCAGAATGATGTTGAGATGGCTAATGTTCCCTCTCCTCTCTTAATTAGCGAAACTTGTTTTGTTAGGGCTTATGATAACAATTTTTTTTCAGAGAACTCCACAGGATAGTTTTGTGTTTTAACAAAGTTTATAGCTAGATGGATGAGGCTGAAGGAGTGGTATTTCAAACACCGTCCAGATTCGGGGGAAAATGTTGGATATGTTATAAATTTTCAATTCCTCAATGAAATCCTAGGTATAAGTAATATTCTATGTTACTTTCAGGGGAAAGTATACACCTATCATCAGGAAATTACCAACGTCAGAATGAAAGTATACAGTATTACGTTCATCTTAAAGATGTTTTTAAACCATACAACAAGTGTGTATTTAGAATTTACTAAAAAAGCTTATTCATTTTGCATTTAACAAAAATGAGAAGATACTTTTTTAGTATTAACAGATGTAAAATAGAAAGCTAATAAATTTTAACTGTGATGACATATCTTTATCATACTTGAAGAATGACTTTTGGCTGGAGGGCAGTAGTGTCATCTCAGCTCACTGCAACCTCCACCTCTCAGGTTCAAGTGAATCTCCTGCCTCAGCCTTCCAAGTAGCTGGGATTACAGGCATCCGTCACCATGTCCAGCTAATTTTTTTATTTTTAGTAGAGACGGGATTTCACCATTTGGCCAGGCTGCCCTTGAACTCCTGACCTCAATGATCCACCCATCTCGGCCTCCAGAAGTGCTAGGATTACAGGTGTGAGCGACCACATCTGGCAAAAAATGACTCTTAAAACATTCTCTAATTACATAGAAATCAGTTTAATAACATTTTAGCAAACATTTGAGTGCCTCTTTTAAGCCAAACATTCTAACTTTAAGGAACAAAGAGAGCCTATAAAATAGAATAGAAGGAAGGAGAAGTAAACAATTACAAAAGTAATTATGACATCGAAGACAATTTTTGTAACAGGAACATACCACCAAATGTAGGATAAATTAATTTGGAGTAGAGGTTAAGGGCCATGATTCTGTTCAGGTTGGTCACAGAGACAGGCTTGATCAGACAGAATGTTGAAGAGATAGAAATTTGTTAGGCAAATACAATGAAAAGAATATTCTAGTTAGAGGAAAACATGTAAGAAAAAAACAGTATGTACAGTAGTGTAGTGTATTCTTTATATAACAAGTGGTTTAATGCTTTTTCAGCATATAATTCAGAGAAGTTGAAGGAGACTAACATGGAAAGATGGATTGGACAGATAAAAAATGGCTCCATTCATCCATCTATCAACTTATCCTTCCACCACTGAATTATATGCCATGCTATGAAACTTGACCTTTGTTCTCAAGTCTAAGGGAGCCTTTTCCAAGTTCTGTCAACACTGGCCACTCAGTGGATTTTGGATTAATGAGAGATAAGACAATAGAAAAAAAGACCAATCATGAGTCTATTGGAAACCTAACACTGAATTACCATAAAACTAATTATTGAATTATAAAAGAGAGTACCTTGTAAGTTATTAATATAGAGTATCTTATATATGCTGGATTGTATTGTACCCTATTATATTATACTATAGTGTAACTATGTATTATAAAGTCTCATAATATCATATACATTATATACTCTATATAACATTCTATGTGCTTTATATATAATATAGAGAATGTCACATCTATCCTATGTGCTATGAAACATATCTTTATATTTCATTCTTTAATTCATAATATACTTTATGTTATAAAATGCCATATATAATACAGTATAGTATGACATATAAAGTATCATATATTATGAAATACATATAATATATATATAGAAAGCTGTAACTGGAAACAATTTCCTCAAAATAATAAAGGCTATCAGTAATCTTTGTGTGGTCAATTCTAAAAAATACTCATTGCACTTTTTAGCTATTTTCACTTAATGTGTATTATTTTTACAAACAGTGATTTTTAACATAATATTCAACTGTGTTAATCTAGCAAAAGATTTTAAGAATCCTAAAGTGAGACCACTGCATATGGAGACTGTAAGTAAAATTTAATAGGCATTTTGGAGGTAAAAATAACAATGCTTGATGCTTTATCAAACATGGGCACTAAGATACTGAGAGTTCGGTACAACTTCCAAGGGTTCTGCTTTGCGTTAGTAGATTGGTCAATGAATATAGGAGAAAATAGGTCGAGTACAGAGGTAGATGAAATAAAAGAAGTTGGAAGAAACATGAACAAGAGGTTGCCAGGGAATATTTGCAAGATATCCAGTTGAATATCTAGGCCCAGAGCTAGGAGTAGATTATGAAACTAGAGATATAATTTGAGAAACCATAAAAATATATGAATTTGTATAACTCCCACCAATAATACTATGATATGTATTTGGTTATTTCAATTTTTATGTTACAAAATAGTAATTTTACTAAATGTTGTAGACTCAGTTATGTATCCCCCAATTTCACATGTTGAAACCCTAACCTCTAATGTGACTGTGCTTAGAAAAAGGACTTTTAAGAAGGCAAGTAAGATTAAATGAGATCATAGGTTTGGGTTCCTAATCCAATAGAAATAGAGTGTTTATAAGAGGAGGAAGAACCATTAGAGCTCTCTCTTACCACACACACACACACACACACACACACACACACACACACGCACACACCTCCCCTCCCACACACACACACAAAAGACCCTGTGAGGACACCGTAAGAAGGTAGTCATCTGCAAGCCAGGAAGAGAGGCCTCACCAAAGACCAACAATGCTAACACTTTGGTGTTGGACTTCCAGCCAAACTGTAAGGAAATGTATTTCTAGTTTTTGTTTTATAAGTCCCTCAGTCTACGGTATTTTGTTATGGAAGCCTGAGCTAACTAACACTCTAGCATAGGTATTAGAAATGACCATTCTGCATCAAGTCTCCCATGTATACTGTAGGTTTTTTCAATACATAATTTTAAATCTTCACTTATTTCCTAGAAGCAGAAACTGAGAAGAATGTTTAAATAACATGGCCAAGCAGTAAATAGTGGCAGGGATCATACTCCAAAAAATATAACTCCATCCCAGACCAGAATTATTTCCTTAGCCTTACCAAATAAAGGTGGCGAACAATTATAGAGAAGAAGGACTGGAAATTGCTGTTAGAATCCACTGTAGCCTTGGCATTGTTAAATTTATGTAAGTACAAATAGCAAACTATACATTGTTCTGATATTTAAATCCACATAAAAATAATATACACATAAATAAAGTATGGTTATATGTGCTCTCTGATAACAAGAAGATCAGAAAAAAGAAAAGTTCAATTAGAAATAATATCTGCACCTAATTCAATAGATAGGCAAAGGAATGGGAACCAAACAGCAAAAGAAAACTAAGAAGACAGGGGACAGAATTAGACACAAATTTGTGAGAAGAGGGAAGAAATTTTCTAGGGGGAAGAAGGGATCATTTTTCGTTCTTTGCCTACCAGTGGGATGGGGAAAACAACAAGAAGATGTTAGTAAATTTCTTGCTGTTTTTTACTTTGAGCAGATTTACATGACTTTGATTCATTTTGATCCAATTTTGCTGTTGCTGGAAGATGAATAAGAAAAGAACAAATTATGTTGGATGAATCTAACTTATCAGTATGACATGGAAGATCTCTGTAACGGCTCTAGCTTTATGATACCCGACAGGAGGGAGAGGAATGGCATTGCACTATTCATGTGGATATCGTGTTTCTCTGACTGCCCTTTATTATACTGTGAGTACAGTAGTTTTCACTTCCACAAACTGGGAATAGTTCCAGAGGAATGCATCTGGATAACATTTGCTCATTACCCACCCCAGAAAAGAATTAGTCAGCAAGGACCCTATTCATAAAAACGAATTCCATCCATTTCTACTTGAATGTCACATCTTTATGTAAAAAAAGTGTGGAGTGAGCTCTTTTTTCTACATAAAGAATGGTTTTCTGTGATTAATGCATCACCATCCCTATCCAATATGTAAGTAGACACTTCTGATTATATACCTGAGGGAGCTCGAAGAATGCAGATCTAGTGAGAGGGGTGTGATGGGATATTTCTGGACTGAATTGAATCCTTTCTAAAAACGGGTAAGGTGGAAGGTACTGATTTCAAGATAAATGCCTACTTTTTAAACCATATAAAAACTAAACCAGGATATCTTGAACATAAAAACTTATATTCATTAATCAGGCGAAAGTTTTAAGAATCACAGTTTCTGTGAACAATCTGTGGTTACTAGATCCCAGGCTCTCAGTCTGGTGTTTAACATCAAGAAATCCTAATTCCCAGAAGTAAGGAGTTAATCTTAATGGAGTAATATAGCTTTAATCAGCCCATAAGGTTGATAAATTGGGTTGATTGGAATCACATCATTAGACAGTGAATCTGGGCATATTTTTAATAGTCACCAAGGGTGCCTGAGATTTATGACCTCGCCAGTTTATTATTTTCTTTTGGTTGAGTGATAATTTTAATGTCCTGTGACATACAGTATACCTTGCCTACTGTGGAATTTGCTCAATGACAAAAGATTTTAACATACCATAAGTCCAGATTGTTACATTTCAACTACAGTACAGAGCTAAATATTATGCTTTACTTCAGGCACTTCAGGGAGATGAAGTATTTTATTGGCGATATTTAATATAGTTCCAACTGTTGTGTTAAGACCCTGCATAAAGCAGGCTCATGCTAAGATGAATATTGCCAAACAAAAGATTAAAACACCTCCAGAAACACTGGAATTTTAAAGAATGTATTACCCGAATGTCATCTTAGGCTATTTGTGTTGTCATTGCTGCCATGTTTACTATAGATACACAGTTGACTCTTCAGTTGTACAGAACTGCAATAAACACACATATGTGCGCACAAGGAACGTAGGCATGTAAACTTTACATGTCCACTTGAACATTTATGATTTAATCTATGCAATTACTAGGTGTATGTACGTACTCTAAGAAAACTCTTGGGCCAAAGTCTCTCCATATCTTCCTTCCTATTACTACAGTGTGGTAGAGTGGGATTCTGATATCAGAAAAGGGGAGTACAACAGAACCTCCTTCCTGCAAAAGTGAGTAAACTCTATAAGTACCTGGGAGCACTTTTCACTGGACTGATTTGATGGAAAATATGCAGATTTAAAGGGAATGAAAGCTACATCACTATAAACATTCATTTACTAACTCTAGTTATAATACTACTATGGAAGTGTCACATAAAGTGTGGCTCCAGGATTAAATGAAACCTCAGATGGGAAATTGTCAGGGTAAAAATATAAATAAGAATCATATGACCTACTAGGTGTCAGACATCTCAGTAATCACTTTGCGTCATTTAATTTATCCCCATGATAACTGGTGAAGCAAACCCTATTTTCCCCAATTTTAAATAAGAAAATTGAGAGCTAATGAGGTTAAGTTATTTATGTAAGATCACACAGTTAGTCAGTGCACCAGACTAGAACTCAGTTCTAGGTGCATTGGATCCCAAGTCAGCAATCTTAAAAGCATGTTATGTTGCCTCAGGATTAATCACAACACCATTAAATTTTATAGTTGGCAGTCTTATTAGGCTACAGGCAGTTATGCTTTCTTTCCTTTTAGCCATTTAAAGCCTAATTTGATTAAGCCACTAACTAGTATGTCTTATAATTGTTTTATTCTTGGCTAAAAACAGAGGCCTGCAACTCAGGTCCATGGAAGTGGAACTGGTTTCACAAGTACTGCATGGCACTGCAGGTGCAATCTGCCTACCTTTCTGATGGACTCAAGATAATTCATTATTTGCAGGCCCCATATCAAATCCTCTTAGTGGCAAATATTATTTCTTCATGTATTCTCTCATAATCTACCTTGTTTTAGTGACTCATCTTCCCAGCACTACATTCTCTCCCATTCTTCTCAAACCATAGACTCCCAACCCCCACCATAGGCTAATAAAATGGTCTTTTCTCTTCATCCAATCATTACCCTAGGGCCTCAAGAGAAATGCCCATGAGTTATCTGCTAATGACTAACAGAAAAATGAATCTATTCTCTTCTGTATGGCTGATAAATAAGGAATGCATGATTACTACTATTCTTATAGAATTTAAGGTCTTTGCACAAAGGAATGTGGTTTAAATAGATAATGAAAAATAAACAAATAAAAATCTAACTTTCTGTCAATCTTCATCAAACAAGGCAACTGACATTTTGATTTCAAAATGCATTGTGAAGACGAATTATTGGCTACACAAATAAAAATGCACATATCTGAAATTCAAATATCTGATTTCAAATAATCAGCCACAGGCCAAAAATACTGGTAAGATCACTCACAGATGTTTCACAGAAATGGAGAGAAGAGAGGTCAACATACTGTAAATACATATAGTTGTCCGATGCTTCTCTGGTCAATTTTCTCCTCAGCAAAATACATTTAGTGTAATACATGTTTCAACGGGAAGCTTTCCAGATTCATCATTAAAATATAAACGTAAGCACAGTTTTCCTTTGTGGATCTTTTTTCCATCACAGTATCAGTCAAATCTCAGAAGCATGCTGAAATGTGTTGGTGACTACAAAAGGGTCAGAAGAGAAATGAGAATGTTAAAGAAAGAGAAATAAAAAATTAATAGAAGGGTATAGATTTTACAAAGAAAAGTCCTCACTTGTGGAATCAATTTAAGCTCTATGTCTCATTGTCATAAGCTCAATGATAGCACGATACATTAACCATGCATTTCTTTTCTGACGATCCCTTTTTTTTCTTTGACATAAGCAAAAATTATCTCTTTACTAAATTTCTATAATATTTGTGGACTAATCTGCCTTGTATTGTTACATATTTTTTATCAGACTATAAATTCACTGGAGCTAAGAAGCATGTTTTAGATTCTATGAATTCCTCATTGACCTAGGATGTCATAACACAATACTGTAAACTGGATAACTTAAACACAACTCTGGAGGCTAGAAATTCATGATCAAGTGCAAGCATGGTATGGTCCTGTTGAGAGCTCTTTCCTTTGCTTGTGGCCAGCGACTCTCTCACTATCTGCTCTTGTGGCTTCCTCTTTGTGTACTCCCTTTGAGAGAGGAAGCTCTCTGCCATCTCTTCTTATAAGTGCACTAATCCCATCAGAAGGGTCTCATCCTCATGGCCTCATCTAAATCTAAATATCTCTCCAAGATTCTGTCTCCAAACACTATCACATAGGGGGTTAAGGCTTCAACAAAAGAATTTGGGAGTGGGGTGGGGGACACAAACATTCAGTCCATAGCACGTGTTCCACCTAGCACAGTGTCTTGCACATTGAAAATAATCTATGCATATTAGCTGATGAACTGCATTAAGGAGAGTTAGTATGCATGATTTTCACAATCAGAAAAAAAACACATTTATCAGAAGTTTTTGACACTGGGATTTAAGAATCTGAGTGAAACCTTAAATAAGGGAGGGGAAATTTTTCTAAGAATTGAATTCAAAGGAAGACATCTTAGGAAAAAAAAAAAAAAACAGAGACTCAAGGAGGAGTGTAGAAGGAAACATGATAGTTATCATCCTATTATTCTGACTAAAGAATCACAATAGTCAAAAAGTCTAGAAAATTTAAATTATTTTTCTAATTGTCGAAAGCACTTTTTTTAAAGGGAGGTACATTCATTCTGTAGAACACAAGATGATCAATGGATATGGAAAGAAAATAATAGCACTCTTATTCATATTTTTATCTAAAAGTTTAGAAAACAATTAACCTCCTATATTACAAGATGCATCCCAAGGAAAGTATTCTACTGTGTTTTTTATAAGCATTTTGTGGTGCCTTTTTATGTTTATGTGTGCCTGGTTTTGTCAAGTGTTATGAAATAAAATATCTCAAGAAGGACAAGTGCCTTTAAATAATCTCAGGTTAAGTCAGGAAAATAAAAATCACTCCAAGTATTTCCAGCAGAAATGAACTTAATTTAGGGAACTGAGTGATTACAAAACCATTAGAAGGGTGGAAAGAGCAGAATCAAGGGGAACATCACCAGTTCTAAGATGCTAATGCAGAAAAATAGGAAGTTGCTATTGCCATACAAAGTTCAGGAAGTGCAGGAAACTGTGACCAAGTTTACTGTCACCACTGTTCTGTGAACCTCAGAAGGAGATAATGGTAAGAGGATGGTATTTGGGCAGTTTTGTCATGATGCTCAGTTGCCAAAGCCCAAAGATACATCACTAAGATAGAGAAGATGGAGTGGCTTGAAACACCTTTCCACCTTCCATGGCTTCTGAAGCACGTTTTTGGCAGGACCTAAACTGTATCCAGAACCCTCTGGCAAGAGAGTCTGGAAAAGTCTTCCAGACCCTGCAGAACAAGTGAAAACCCAGTAGGGAATGGAATGGTTGCTGAGTGTCAACATAACCTTTCCAGCCCAGAGGAAAATACAAATAATATTAGCACCAGAAACAATGAGAAAATGGCAGAGTTGACACTTGGTGTAAGTTTGCAGACACATTATAAGATCATTTTCATAAAAGAACATATATATTCTAATTTGATGATATATATAAAAAGTATAGATATTTTAATTGAATATGTGTTTATATATATATAAAAACATACATGCATATGTGTGTTTTGTATATTTATATTCCAATTGGATGAAAAATTGTCCCAAAAATTATAAAATTTTATAAAGTTATATTTTAAATATGAATTTATATCCACTATTATTTATTTAGTTAGTTTTAGAACTGGGATCTCACTCTGTTGCCCCTACTAGAGTGCCATGAAACAATCATCTCATTGCAGCATTGAACTCCTGGGCTCAAGGGATCCTTCTGCCTCAGGCTCGCAAGCAGCTCGGACTATAGGCTTACACTACACCTAGCTAAATTTTTATTTTTCTATTTTTTTTAGAGACAAGCCTTGATAAGTTTCCCAGGCTAGTCTTGAACTCTGAGCCTCAAGCAATTCTCTTACCTCAACCTCCCAAGTTGCTGAGATTATAGGCACAAGCCACCATGTCAAGCTACAGTACTCCCTATTATTAGTATGACTTTCACCCTAAGTCCTATATTGAGATTTTTAGCTAACAATAATGGGAATCCAGTATGCTATAGAAGACATTGAAAACTTTGCATTCAGAACATTAGAGCAATGACTATGTTATTTCATGTGATATTTAAGTAATGCAAGCCTTGATCTAGTACTTTATAGAATTTCATTAAACTTGATAAATACTTAAAAGCCTCTGTTGAAGTTTTTAAATAAATAATAAAAGGGGCCAAAAAAGGCTGCATATCATTGAGGAAACAATGCTCTTTCCCCCATGGTAAGTTTTGTAATAATAAATAGAAAGTGTGGCAATAAATTAAACATTTTCTTCAGTCAGTAAATACTGTTGGATGATACATAAAGTACATTGCTGATCATATGTGAAAAATAAATATTATAAAATATTATGCAGCCTGAGAGGCTATACAGCTCAATAATAGTATAGATGTTTCTAAAATGTATCAAGTTATTTTCTAAAATCTGTGCCAACAATGAAATGGATATAGACGTAATTATTATAAGTTATTATAAAGAGTTTCTAAAGAAGATGTAGTCTGAACATTAAAAATTTCATTAATGAGGCCGGGCGCAGTGGCTCATGCCTGTAATCCCACCACTTTGGGAGGCCAAGGCTGGCAGATCATCTGGGTCAGGAGTTCAAGACCAGCCTGGCCAATATGGTGAAACCCCGTCTCTACTAATAGTACAAAAATCAGTGAGCTGAGGTGGCGGGCACCTGTTATCCTAGCTACTCAGGAGTCTGAAGCACCAGAATAGCTTGAACCCAGGGAGGTGGAGGTTGCAGTGAGCCGAGGTCAGCCACTGCACTCCAGCCTGGGCCACAAGAGCAAGGCTCTGTCTCAAAAAAAAAAAAAAAAAAAAAAAAAAAAAAAAAAAAAATCATTAATGAAATAATGTTTAAAGGAGAAAAATGTGTAAATTTAACTGCCAATAGAGGAACTTCTCTGATGAGAATAAAAATAACATGATTTAAAAGTTCCTCAAATAAGTATGCAGAGATAGTACCGTAAGTTAAATTATCCACAGTATCACTCACAAAGGAGTTACTATAGCAAAGTGACGTTAACAGAGTGTGAGAGGAGAATTACTACACCTAGTTAATAAAATCCAGAGCTTTAAAATACAAGAAAATCTTTAAAATAGTTTATTATGAGATTGGGAGAGGCCGCAATCATTTTTTGAAACAAAAAAATGATTTTTCTGCAGTTTTATCATGGCAGAGTGTTTTTAAAATGTTAACTTAAAATTATACTTCCTTTCTTTTTTTTTGTTTTGCCAGCATTCCAATTCTGTTGACATTGGTGGTGGTGTATAGATGTGAAATAGCAAATAAAAATATGAATTTCATGTTTTTGAACACTGGGCCCCTCAAAATAAGGAAAATGTTTTAACAATGAATAAGAAATTAACTGCTTTTCAAAATAAATACATGTTATGGAAGAACACTTTGGAATCAGTGTTTGAAAATTTTTCATCAATTATGTTACTTTTTGCCCAAAACAAAATATGAGAACTATAAATATCCTTATCAGTATACTTTTAAGAAATTTGGAAAATTTTCATAGCTTACTTTTAAAAAATAAAAATAAAGCACTTTATAGGATTTTGATATCAAGAATTGTTATCCAGAAAAATGAAAAATATGTAAGGAAACTTAAGAAAACCCTTATGATATTAAAAAATAAATACTTCAGTTTGATAAGAATAATTATATTCTTTCACTTTTATCTATTTGAAAAGTATTTTTAAATCCTTAATGGTCATTAAATTAAGTATCAAAATAATCTAAACTTACACCTTTAAATCACTGCCTTACAAAAGCTTGAGAGCTTAAAAATTATTGATTGCATTTAATCACACTACTTTATAATGTTTTATTTAGAACACAAAATTGTTGAATTAAAATATAAAATATTGTGACTTTATTTCTTATCTCATTTTAAAATTTCTGTTGCTGTGTATTTTTTGCGATGTAAAATTACATAATAAATTAAGACAGTGTATTCATTATCTCCTGCTACATAAAAAATTACTCTAAAACAGTGGCTTAAAGCAGCAATTATTTATTTTTCACAGTTTCTGTGCATGAGGAAGGCAAGCACAGCTTCACTGAGTGACTCTGACTCAGGGTCTTTCATGAGGTGAAACTCAACTGTTAGTAAAGGCTGCAGTCTTCTTGAAAATTAACATGAGCTGAAAGATCTGCTTCTAAACTCTCTCACATGGATTTTTGTAGGTTTCAGATTCTCACGGTCTGCTAGGCTGAGGTCTCAACTCCTTGCCGTGCTACATGGGCTTTATATGGACTGCTCACATTGTGGCAGCTGGCTTCCCTCAGAGTGAGAAAATGGGAAAGGATGCCTGTGATGGAAGTCACTGTGTTTTCACACCCGAATCTCAAAGCGACATCCCACAACTTTGCTACATTTATTAAAACTGCATCGTTAGGTTCAACCCATGTTCTGGAAAGAGGAACAGACAATGGCATGAACACCAGAAGGTGGATAACACTGAGGGCCACCTTAGAGGTTGCCTATGTCTTACAGAAATGCACATGTACAGTTTGTAGGGAGATAAATATGTGAATATTGAGCTGCCCAGTTTTCTGTTTGGGAAAATGAAAAAAGTTCTGGCAATAAAAAGTGATGATTGCACAAGACCTTGCGAATATACTAAATGCCAAGGAATTGTACAGCTAAAATGGATAAATAGTAAATTTTATGTTATGTATATTTACCATAATAAAAAGTTCAAGCAATTTGTTACAAAATTGGCTTTCATTTTAAAAAAATCTGTAAACAGTGAGCCACAAGAAAAGATCAGATTCTTTAAAAAAAAATCACAAAATGTTAAATGATTGAGGCAATAAACATTTTGGATTTAGGTGAAATCTACAATTATTTTTAACTCATAAAGAGGAGAATAAAGGGGGTGATGATCAGATAAAAGCTGGGATGAATCTTTCAATTATTTAGTCTTTTCTAATATGTCTTATAAATCCTGCATTCAAAAGGTAAGTGAATTGTGTATGTTATTCCAGAGCAGGCATTTAAACTGAATTCAATGGCATTTATCAACCACCCTCTCCCGCTCTAGTACAAACATTTCCCATTCTTCTATTTTTCTTTCAAACAGCAGAACCGTCATGAAAGACTTTATCCAAAATGGAAGTCTCAGCATCATCAGTGACTTCTCGTTCTCAACAACCTATTGGCCACTAGGGGTTGCCAGTCTTGACTTCTGAACATCTTTCAAATCCTATGCCTTCATTTTTCACCCCAAACATGAATGCCCTAGTACAGGCTGTTATCTTTCCATACCAGACTTAGTAAAAACTATTGTGACTGGATTTTCCACATCTCCATTCTACTCTCCCTCTAGCAGTCATTCTTCACACTGTTACAGAGTAATTCTTTTTCTGTTCTTACATGTGATCTGGTTGCTTTATTTTAAAAAATAAGGATATCTTTGTAGACAAATACTAAAATGCTTTGAATAACACACAAGACTCTTCATAGTTTAAGCTTGCTCTCTTTTTCAGCCTCATTATATTCTAATTCAACCATATCTTACCTTCCAGCTAATCGTACTACATCTCTTTTTTTTTTTCTGGCTTGTTGCTCCTTCTCTCTCTCTGTTTTCTTTTCCTTTTTGTGGGGCATGGGAGGTTGGGGGGATGGGATACATCTGATTACATGGTGAGAATATGCATATGTCTGTCTTGGACTTGTCTGTCATGTCCAGGACTTCTTAGAAGCCTTATTTATTTTTGATACACAGGGATTAGACCCAGTCCTAACTCCTGACATTTAGCTACAGTCAATGATTGTTGTTAAATTTGAAAATGAGTTAATGAATAAATTATGTAATAAAAGAGATATGAACTTCAAACAGGATATTGTATTAAATGACTTCTGAGGTCACTTCCATGCTTTCTATCCTATTACTGTTTTGGTTATCTTTTAGTGGTAATGTGTGGGAAATAAAGAGCTGTTTGGGAAAGCAAAGCCTTTTCTCACTCTGCTAACAAAGACATACCCAAGACATACCCAAAGACATGCCCAGTAAATTACCCAAGACTAGGTAATTTATAAAGGAAGGAGGTTTAATTGACTCACAGTTCTGCGTGGCCGCGGAGGCTTCAGGAAACTTACAGCCATTGCAGAAGGGGCTGCAAACATGTCCTTCTTTAAATGGTAGCAGCAAGAAGAAGTATATGCAAAGAGGGGCAAATCCCCTTATAAAACCATCAGATCTCATGAAAACTCACTCACTGTCATGAGAATAGCATGCAGGTAACATCCCCCATGATTAAATTACCTGTCACAGGGTCCCTCCCATGACACACGGGGGTTATAGGGACTACAATTCAAGATGAGATTTTGGTGGGGACACAAGCAAAACATATCAGCATATTATAATAGGATTTAAGAAACCTTACTCTTCTGTTATCATTGCAACTATTAATACTCTTTAAATGAGTTTCTCTTTCTCCTTCTTTTGCTTGTAAAACATTTTAATATTTATTTTCTATTGAACTTCGTGACAGTTTTATTAGATGATATATCAAAGAATCTGTTCTTGTCCTGGAGAAGCTTTTGCTTCCTCCAACCTTGGATGAGTCACTTTGAAGAATAAAGATCATTATGCAAATTTAAAGTATGATTTTTATGTAATTCTCAAGCTTCTTCAGATCTGCCCCCATATTTTGTTGAGCCTTACCTATTAACTAGCTTTTACAGAGAGACACTTCTATGATATTCGCCTTGTTGTTGAGGTGTTTGGTATACAATTCAGGACAAAATATTTTATAGACTCTATTGTTAAAACCTTATTATAATAATGTTTTACTGTTCTAAATAATAGAAACTTACTCATTATTGCTCCTGACCTTTGATTTTGTTTATAGGGACTTATAATTTTAGAATTTTTAAAAAGGATGTTATTAGACTTGCAACTTTTTGTTTCTCTTGCCAGGTATTTATTGAAATGAGCCTGTGGGTTTAATGAGTAATGTACTATTAAACCTGTGGATTTAATGAGTAATGTACTATTTCATTTCAGGGTTTCTACTATTTCATTTCTAGGGTTTCTTCCTAAGATCCAGAAAGAGTTGGCAGTGGAGAGAAGGAACCTATGACAACGCATTGAGGAAGAGTCAAAAAGTGACCATTACTCTGCTAAGAGATGGCCTATGATTTGCTTTCATTTCTGCTTTGCAATCAAAGTGGATCCAGTAGCCTTAGAAATGTTCAAGAGCCATAGGTAATGGCTGTTGAAAGTATGCCAAAGGGAAAGTCTCCCCACTGCATTAACCCACAACCTTCCCTAGAAAGGAGGTTATGCAGGGCATAGAGGTCCAAGTGATCTAGAAGGAGCACCTACAGTGTCTGCTGAAGTTACAGAGCCTAAAACCCATGTCTTCCACACAACCATCTTCCCATTTTCCTTAGGAGTCACGTAGAAAAACTCAAAGGCCAGAAAAGTTCAATGAAATCTGAAAACCGGAGCTCACATTTTTAGTTAAGTATTATAATAAACTAATATACTTTCTAGGGAGAAAAAGCATTGTTATATGGAGAGTTTTAAAAAGTTAGGCAAATCTGAGAATCATGATAAAATATTGTTATTTACCCAGAGTATCATCTGCTAAACATTTTTTTCTAAAAGCAGGAGCTCTCCTCACTGGAGAGTATGTTTACAGATCAGGTTGTAATATCATAAAGGCATCAGAAACTCAGAAACACACAGAGTATCTCTGAACCGATTAGATTAGCCTGAGCTCTTTCCACATGTGATGGGAGATGATCTAATTGGCTTGTGCAGTAAGTAAGTTAGCCTGAGTGTTTAAATATAATACATGTATGTTTACAGTACCAAAACACATTAGAAGTAGTTTCATTTACTCTCTCTCTCTCTCTTTTGGTATTAGTCCTACTAGACAAAGCTTTTCACAGTGTTTCCCATGACAAGAAGGAATATTTGGGGGAGATTTGTTACAGCCTTCTAAGGATTTTCCTCCATCAGCTATCTTCAAATGCCATTTTAAGAGAAGAAGAGTACTTTCTGAGTCTATATTTACTTTAACTGTTTTCTGTGGTTGGTTTCCCACATGAGAGAAATGGAGTCCACTCTTAACAGTGTGTTCAATTGTGTTGGAAACTGTATCACATTCCTTCTACCCAGTCTTGATTTCTGTCTGAAATATAAGCAGTTGAAACAGTAATAAGAAAAAGATTCAGAGTGTCTGAAAAAACATTTTATTTTCATTACTCATTTCAAGGTACTGTTTCTAGCTATTAAATTGTGTAATTCTCTGAACACATTGAATATATATTGCTAGAAGCAGAAAGAATGTAATTACTTGAATGTTACATTTATTAATGGGATACTTTACTGAGATTTTATATTCTGAGGATTATTTACAGATATCAGTAGCAAGATTGCTAAATAAACAATTTGGACCACAAAATAACTATTTCTAATTGCTTAATAATTTCTTTTGTAGTATTCATGGGGCTAACAAATCTAGGCAAATGTGAGAAATTAAATTGATAATAAAGACAATATCTCATTGCAACAAAGATTGAAGAGCAATCAAGGTATATATATATAAAACATTGCATCAATTACTCTTATATCTAAGACCTGCCCGAGTCACTTTTTTTTCATCTAAAATCGAATAACTCTCACTGTATATCACTTACCATTCACTTTCTGTTCATTCATTAATCACTTGCAGAGTACATACTGCATGCTGAACACATATTTAGCTACCCAGGGTCTCAAAAAGAGTATAGCATTGGTAGCCAGGTAAATTAGACACCTTCATTAATACTTAAAATCTCTTTGTCTTTGAGTACTCATTAACATGTTTTTGAAACTTGATAGTTAACCATTTTTATTAAACACACACAGATTTTAATAGTCAATTACACAATAATTATACAAAACAATACACCAGAGGAAACACAAATGCTATATTCACAGTGGAACTCATACCATTTCATTTTGATTTATAAAAAGGAGGTATGCTTGTAAAGATGCAAAATCCTTTTTCTTTGGACATTACCTCATGTTCTTCATTCTCAGCTCTGCTTAAAAGGAGGAAGATGGGCCGGGCACGGTGGCTCAAGCCTGTAATCCCAGCACTTTGGGAGGCCGAGACGGGCGGATCACGGGGTCAGGAGATAGAGACCATCCTGGCTAACATGGTGAAACCCCGTCTCTACTAAAAAAAAAAATACAAAAATCTAGCTGGGTGAGGTGACGGGCACCTGTAGTCCCAGCTACTCGGGGGGGCTGAGGCAGGAGAATGGCATAAACCTGGGAGGTGGAGCTTGCAGTGAGCTGAGATCTGGCCACTGTACTCCAGCCTGGGGGACACAGTGAGACTCCGTTTCAAAAAAAAAAAAAAAAAAAAGGAGGAAGATGTATCAGTAACCACATTACTGTTGTCTTCTAGAAATCTGAATTCTGGAAGAGTATTCCTTTTTAGTGCCCATGGATTTGTTGTTTAATTCAATTCTATTATTTTCTTAGGCCGTAAAATGACCTATATAAGGCCATGTGGTTTATTTCAACTCCATTAACATGGGAACCCCTACTCTGTTGTTACATAGTGTGATGCCTATGTGACCTAGGTGAATTTTTGCCCTGTCTTAACTCTGGTTACCTTCAGGAAATGGGAAGCCTGAGGTCAAAAGTTTCCCTTCATGACCAAACTAGCTAAAACAGGTGGGATCCAAGATGGCAGCTCAGTTGACCTCTGAAGAACCTCTAACTTCATTATAATCTAATTTCTATGCTAAATGACACTCCCACCAGTGCCACAACAGTTGACAATCATGATGTCAAAGAAAATGTAAAAGGACAAAAAGAAGGCGGCACTCTGGTTTCAAGAAGTTCTTTGCCCAGTCCCAGAAATGACATAAATATTTATCCCCTTGCTTTTAATGCACAAGTCTGTCATTAAAGATGCCCTATATCTGTGACATCCCAGCTCTCATGAGCTGAGAAATTGATGTGTGAGCCAAACTCCCGCTTCTCGAATCCATGGCCATCACCTAAAGTCTATATTGCTTGATGCTTACTTTCAATTTTGCGTATTGGCTTCACAGCACAAAACAAGAAAAGCCCCACATTTTGCGGATTCTGGCTTTGATACCTACCTGTTATGACCTGAATTGTGTTCCCCACCACAATTTCATTTGTTGAATCCCTAACCCCCAATGTGGTTGTATGTGGAGATGGGGCCTTTAAGGAGGTAATTAAGGTCAAAAGAGTATAGCTGTAATCCAACAGAACTGCTGTACTCATAAGAAGACGAAGAGCCACCAGAGCTTGAGCCCTCTCTCCACATGCACACACAGAGGAAACGCCATGTGAAGAAGCAGAAAGAAGGTGGTGTCAACAAGCGAAAAAGAGGCCGCATACAAATCATGTTGGCAATTTGATCTTGATGTTCCAGCCTTCAGAACTGTGAGAAAACAAAGGGTTGTTGTTTAAGCCACCCAGTCTGTGGTATTTTACGGCAGCCCAAGCAGACTAATACATTACCCAGGATCCTTGGCTCCCAAGAAGCCCTATGGGAGAAAATCATGACAACCCAGAGTGATTGGATCATCAGTAGGAGCAGAATCAGCAAGAATCCAGCCAGTGTTACCTGGTTGAGCGTATAAGTTCAGGTTTTCTGAGACACTGACTGCAAGACAGAATTAGATGTGAATGAGATACATTGAGGGGAAAACTTATGAAGGATAATGGAAAGAAGGAGCAGGAGTAGGTAGGTACAGTTCTTGAGGACTGACAATGTGTGAAAAGAGAAAAAAGGATTAAATAATTAGGTAAGAAGAGATCCAAACTGCAAGGGTAACTCCAAGACTTTCTTGGAGCTGATGGGAAGGTCCAGAGCAAAGATTGCCAGTCCAAGAAATTCTGCATCAGGACAGATTGGCCCAGCACTGGAGCCCCTACTGTGCTCATTCATTTGTGGGGAGCATCCCAGAACAGATACGGTCTTGGCATGAACACTGACATGGACCTGAAAATGCAGCACCTGGAAGTTTCCACCACCTGAAAGTTTCCAACACCTGGCTTCCTCCCAGCAGGTTCCTTTGAGGAGTGGTCAAATAGGCCACCACTAAGGTCAGCATGTCAGTGGATCAAGGCAAAAACAGGTCTTTAACTTGAATAACCTGGTTCCTTTCCAGTTTCATACATTACTAAGATTTGAGGCCAAGGAATTGGATAGAAGTTAGGTGTGCTACACAGAGAGTTGCAGGCTTTGGTCTAGGTGGACAAGCTATCTAGCACACGAGTTTAGTGCAAGATGTTTTTAGAGATTTGAAATTAAACAATAATTTTTGCTTTTCCTCTGCTTGTGATTTGCTGAAAACCCAATTAATGTGATTCATTCTGCCATGGTTGACAAGTCAAAGTAAACTTATTTGCAAATAACATGATAACATAGTTCTTGGGGTGTGAAGCCATCTGTTCTCATCACAAAACTTGTGCTTGCCAAGTTCTTAGACTTTCACATGAGGTTTCAAGGACCTTTAAAGTGAGTGTCCATGCTCCCTTGATTCCAACAATCTGATCGGACTCCTCTCAGTCTATGAAATGAAATATATCAGGAAGCATAGTTAGCAAAATTTTCTGTGATAGGCATGAAATCAGCCCTAAACTCTTTAGAAAGTGGGTTGGTAACATCAACTTAGCACCAGTCTTCTGAGTGGAATGACATGGGTCACTGGCAAGGGGCAAATGCTGGCCCTGGACATTGGCCCTGTTGTAAAGAAGCCTCTCTGTAGGACGAAGCTCACCACTCCCTTAGCTCAGTCAAAACAACTTCCACAGAGGACCTTCTTTTCTAATTTTGGACTCTTCTTTGTGGGAGAAGATAATGGGAAATAGAAAATATAACAGCCTTGGGCACTATGTTATTTCTATATTTGTGAACAGCTAGAGTATCCTTTATACAAAATGCTTGAGACCAAAAGTGTTTTGGATTTCAGACTTTCTTAGAGTTTTGAATATTTGCAAATATATAATGAAATATCTTAAGGATGGGACCCAAGTCTAAACATGAAATTCATTTATGCTTCATATATATCTTATACACAAATAAAATTTTGTACAGCATTTTTAATAATTTTGTGCCTGAAACAAAATTTGTGTACACTGAGCCATCATAAATAAAGGTGTCAATCTCAGCCACTCATGTGGACAATCTGTGGTTTGTCCTACCTCTGAATTTATATGCTACCAATTAGCATTTTAGCTATGACCCATCACATGAGATCGGGTGTGAAATTTCCCACTTGCGGTGTCATGTCAGCACTCAAAATGTTTAGGATTTTAGAGCATTTTCAATTTCAGATTTTCAAACTAGGGATGTTTAACCTGTATTATAGATGCTTTAAACCATGCATGACCCTGAATGCCTTTAACTACTACCACCAAAGAATAGCTGTGAGGAATTGAAAGCTATTTTGGCCAGAAGGCTACAAGGGCTTGTAAAAAATGAGGAATTTTCATGAGATTATGACCCTACTGGCATCTTTCACAACCTTCTTGGTGGTGCTGATCAGACAAAGAGAGGAAGCAAAAGTCTCTTATGGAGTGAATATTTGCTGTTTAAACATGCCATGGATCTAAAATATGTTGCTTATGCCTAGCTGCAAAAGTTCAGTGGATTGTAATGGAATGGTGAGCATGCCAAAAGTTTTCCTAATTTTTTTCTAAGTTGTACTACAGTACTCGTTTATAGTTCCATGCCAGAAGACAATATAAAACAGACTTTTCTTTTCTATCAGACTAATATACTTATTACTAAGAGGAAAGAAAAATACACAACAAAGTCATTATACAACTCAAAGTTATTTCCTTATTAGTATGGAGCAATATCTCATAGGCAAAAAAAAAAAAAAAAAAAAAAAAGAGGATTAAATGGGTGAAAAGGATATGACTGCCTTGATGAAATGTTTTCCATATTTTATGCATTTCAAAAGCTCAGCTAATACTTTATTTTCATGGAATATTTTGTTTTATTAACAAAGATATGTTTCTCTGTGCTTTTCGTTTCAGCAATAGCCCAGTCTTTATAAGTCAATCTTCAACTACAATTTAATTAAATAACTGAGGAAAAAAATAACAGCACTGAGTGATTTTGCTTTGTTTTCTAATTGTGCTGAAAGGGCACAACCATTCCCAGGTACTCCTGAGTCCCTAGCTGAGCGGTACTCTTAATCCTAATCTGATGCTGAAATCCTAGTCCCAGGTGAACAGCTTCCAAACAAACACATGCACAAATCTCTCAGTATCAATTATTTTTATTAACATTAGCACTTTTATACCAATACTGCAATATATTGGGTTTTATACAATATAAAGGTTTTATTACTCATAGTACATATCTTTTATTTCTTTTGAGAATCAAGGTAAATAATCCTAGCTCATGGCATGGGATCCTGAGAGAGGCTGTTTCTTATCTGACTCTGCATTCATTGGGAAAATCACTTTTTTCTCAACTGAAAAAGATGCATAAGGGATAATATCTCATTTCATAGAGATGCTTTGTGTAGACGTGAAGGAAATAACAAGTATAAAACTATTAAACTGTGGCCAGATACATGGCAGCAAGAGGTAGCTTCTTGCTGCTGAAGTCCCCTTGCACAAGGAACACCCAGGGAGGCCCCAGAAGAGTTGACACTGACAATGCCCACCCACCTTGATGGTGGAGATGGGATTAGCCACCTCTGCTTGGGGTTCAGGATCATTCTGTCTTAGCACTTACCCCACCATCTTATTCTACTTGGTGAAATATCACTAATTTTGTTTAAAGGAAGAAATTATTTGGAAGAAAATCCATCACCAAATGGATATATGCCAGCATCACTGAAGGAAGAATCTCCCGTGAAATCCACATGGTGGGGCAGAGGCTCTGAGGAACGAATTAGCTCTTCCAGAAAGATCCGCACTGGCACAGACCTAGGCCCCACCAGACCACAAGGTAAGATGTGAGCCAACCCCTCCAGACACTACAGGCCTTTACGCTTCCTATTCAATGCAAACTCCTTCTGATATAGATACATAGATAGATAGATGATAGATAGATAGATAGATAGATAGATAGATAGATAGATAGATAGATAGATAGATGTAGATATAGATTTAGATTTTTTTTCTCAGATTCGTTGCTTCTAGGAATGAGATGAGACATTCAAACTCATTTCCCTAGAGGCACAAACCAAATTTGAAACTAGCAGAGAAAGTGAAAGATCAATAATTTCACCAGCTGGCTCTCCCACAATAATCTAACATTGTATGGGAAATTGTAATATGCTGTGTGATTACTTCTTCTATTTTATTTGTTTGCTTTTCCCCTTCTATTTCCAAGTTATCTTTCTTCATTTTGTGAAGAACAATATAAATATATAATGTTTTTGAGTTGGAAACAAGTTTGCTCAAAGCTGCTGAGTTATTTTTATTTCTGAATACTTTGAGCAGGAAGCTATAATTTTCATTTTCCCCAATGTGAAAGGTAAAGAAAGAGTAACCACAGAGTCAGGTACATAATGATTATAACAAGAAATCATCTTATTGTAATCCTGCATGCTCTTGCTTATTAGGTTACTAGTTTTCTATGACATTCGACTCTTTTCAAACTATGAAATTTGCTTAATTTTTATTGGGAACATGATGGTATTTCATCCAGAGTTTAATTTTCTACTAAAATTATATTTCTCTCGCCTAAATGCAATGAGGAACACATACATATAGTGTAATTGTCTGATTTTCAGTATTACATGTATATTTATAAAATGCAAATACATCTATTCTGCACAAAAGCTTTTCTTGAGTGTGCAACCCCCATCATAATACACATGTCTTCTGTTTCTGAAGAAGTTTTGCATATTCTTTGATACATGAAGTGTGAATTACATAGAAATATACAAACACATTTTATGTTCAAGTGATTTTTTTATTTGTAGGGTATTTTACTTATGAAATTAGTTATAGTGGTAGGAATCTGAATATTGTTTCTAAACTAAATAGGGATTTAACTCATGGTTTAATTTATTCTCATCCAGTTCTCTCTGATTCTTAACCCACTCCCATGCTATGCTATTACTGATTCATTAACTCAATATATTCTATGCATTTGTCTATGTGGGCTGTATCAGGCTCTAAAAATACAAGGCACATGCCTGTCCCTAATGACTCTGGCTTGGGCAGTAACTCAGATATTATGGGAAGGAATTTCACTATGCAAGGAGTATAAATTGTTTTCCACAGCAACTTATTTTTAAGTCTTCATTATATTAGTTAGTGGAAACTTTCTCAACTTAACAACAACTCCTTACTACCCTCCTTGTTTTTCTGGGCTGTGTCTGTGAACTCGGGAGGTCCTGGGGGTCCCAGGGATGCTAGACAGCTCTGGCGTGGGTTATGCCCTATGACCAGCAGTGTTCCCTGAGATGGATCCTTTCCTTGTAAAGTATTCCTTCATCCATTCTCCCCAGGTCCTCTGAGGACGTTTCTGACAGGCTATAGGCTGTATGCCCCTTTAAAACACAGCACTCACTTTACTGGGCCTTTGTCATTTACAGTTATCTGTTTGTGATGTTTACTTTTATGTATCAACTTGACTGGGCTGACAGATGCTCAGATAGCAGGTGAAACATTATTTCTGGGCATATCTGTGAGGATGTTTCCAGGAGAGATTAGTATTTGAATCAGTAGGCTGAGCAAAGAAGATCCACCCTCACCAATGTGAGTGGGCACCATTCAATTCTACGAGAGCCAGAGTAGAACAAAATGTCAGAGGAAGAGTGAATTTGCTTTCTCTTTTGTAGCTGGGTAATCCATCCTGCCCTTGGATATTGGAGCGCCTCTGGCTTCCCTGGTCCTCAAGACTTTAGACAGGGAGATTTACACCATTGTCTCCCCCTACCCTTCTTCTTCCTGGGCCTTCAGTCTTGAACTGACAGGTACATCATCATCTCTCCTGGTTCTCAGGTCTTCAAACTCAGACTGAATTATACTACTGGTTCTCCAGTTTTCAAACAGCAGATTGTAAGACATCTCAGCCTTCACAATCATGTGAGCCAATTCCCATAATAAATCCCCTCTTATATATGTAGATATATTCTATTGGTTTTGTCTCTCTGAAGAATTTTGACTAATACAGAGCCTCTTCATTTTTCCAAAATTAGAGATTTTGAGTAATCTCTGATACTCAGAAATTACTCAAATACTCTCACTGCACCATCGTGCAGGGCATATTCCATCAGTGTGCCCAGGTATCTCCGTCTAAACACATCATTCAGGCATTTCTACTCCCATTGCAGCCCCTGCATGGGGGAAACCAAGGTTTTGCCACCTCTCTTAGGTCCACCTGGGCAGAGTCTTTATTCTCTCAGACCCATTTGCAGTATCTGTCTTCCCCTGCCCTGCTGGGGTTTGGAGCTCCTTTTGCAGGCACACAGCCCTCTAAACTTTCCCTGTAACTCTCCACCTCAGTCCAGGAAACCATTTCTGGAGTGGGAAAGGAGCTACCAGAAGTTTTGCCTCAACTCATGTCTTCTGAGTTATCTTCTGCCTAAGCTTTTAACATTGAAAAGACGTTTCTCTGCTGTACATCCATTACCTGAGATAGACTTTTTGCTGACAAAATATGAAGAGCATCACAAGTTCAAAGTGATATAGGAGTTAAAAAGAAATTATTTAGGCAGATAGTGAGTATAAGGAAGTCCTCAGTAAGGTTTCCTTCTTAATGAAAGCAGCTCCCAAATCACTTCTTCTCTAATAAAGAGCAGCCTGTAAAATCGAGCTGCAGACGTAGATAAGCAAGGTAGAAACTTGCACGGGTGAATGCCGGCAGCTGTGCCAATAGGAAAAGGCTAGCTGGGGGCCAAGCACGTCCAACATGGCGGCTCCATCTTCCCTTTTCCTTGCCAACCACATGTACAGAAAGGAGTAGACAACATGGCACTGGCCAAATAGAGAGCTATTTGTATAGTAAAAGACAAGGGTGGGGTGACCAGCTTCTTTGTGCACTGTGAAAATGTCACACCTGGTCCAATCTTTGGGCTCTATGTAAATCACATATCGCCTCCTCAGGCTCGTCTGTAAAACACCGTGAATTTCACCAGGAAGCCGATAGACCCACTCAGGAACCCCCCTCTCTCTACAGGAGTTACAGTTTTTCTCTTTTTCTCTATTAAACCTCTCTCTCTCTCTCTCTATTAAACTCACTTCTTCTGTGTCTGTGTACTTGATTTCCTTGATATGAGATGATGATCCTCGAGTATTTGCTCCAGACAAGCTCGCTGCTTCAAAAGGAAGTATGAGGGAGGAATCCGGAGCATATAAGTTACATCAAATATCTACATAGACAATGTGGCCTAGCAGGGTATATGGTTGGGAGATTTGTTAGGTGCAAGGAGAATCATTTCCCTTGATTTGTGGATGCAGATTGTCGGGACAGAGCAAACAACGCCAAAGCTGAGACCTAAGAGACTGCGGTTGACCCATAAAGGATGCAAAAGCAGGGGTGCTAACTCCCTGTGCAGCTGAAAAGCCAATCATATATTAATCAATTAATATATATTGTCAATTAATATATATTGTACATATTATATGTATTATATACCTCATTCTTATAATAAAGTAAGCTGGAGAAGAGAAAAATGTAATTAAGAAAATTATAAGAAAAATATATTTACTACTTATTAAGTGGAAGTGAATTATCACAAAGTTCTTTATCCTCATCATTGTCTCATTAAGTAGGCAGAGAAGGCGGAAGAAAAGGGGTTGGCCTCAGGATGGCAGACGCAAAAAAAATGTCTGAGTAACACTTCTGGTAAGACTTAGTCTAGTGAGAGTAGACTTCTTGAAAGGCTATTCATTCTAGGCATGGGAGACAGCAAGGCTTGGCTGCCAAGGGCACATGGGACATTCTGGAAACTAAAATTTTCTAGAGTTTGAGTATGAGGAGACTGGGGGTACAGGGAGCATGAGGAAGCCTGCCCCATCAGGAGGCAGCTGCTGAGATAGCCCAGGGCTCACACACAATACCAGTTGCTTACGCACCATCATTTCTTCTTCTTCTTTGAGAATCCCATTTCTACTCACAGAGAAAAATGGGATTAGTCTTAGGGAGTGAATCATGACTGATAGGAGCTAATCACAGCTATCTCTTGCAAGTGATATTTTTTAAGGATAGACAAAACATTCAATTCTGGTCAATAAGCCACAAGAGAAAGTCAGCTAAAGATGTAGAAAAGGCTTCTTCCCTGATAGAGAGGTGCATGAAGAGAGTATTCTCTTTCTTCTGCTGGTCCTTCCCACTCTGGAACGGAATAGTTCATTGTTTGAATGTTAGAGATGAGAGCATGTAACATGTGACCATGGGGCAAAAAAAATCTCAGGATGAAAGACAGTATGCTGATGATGTGAAAAGACAGAAAGACAGAGACAGCCAGGTTCTTGGGTGAACCAGAAACCCAAACTGGGACTGTTTAGCTCAGGACATTCTAGTAAACATTAAGTACACTATGCTGTAAGCCATTATTACTTAGGTATTCAATGACTTGTAACTAATTTTTTTCCAAAAGCAAAATAGTTCAGGATTTTGCAAGGGGAACATACAGTGTTTGAGTCAAGTGTGGTAAGATTTTTGCAAACAAATGTGAAGTCCCATATTAAAGAGAAAGCATAGCGTGTAGTAGGGAGCAAATTGAAAGAAATTCATTATGGTTGGTACTTAAAATATGAGTTGTAAGAAATGAGGTTGAGACATAGGTATGAATTAATTTACTGAGATTCTTATAATCCAAGCAACGATATTTGAATTTCATTCTAAAGGCAAAAAAGTAGTTGATGGTTTTAAGGGGAGTTCGGTGATCAGATTCATAATTTTAGAACTTATTCTGGAAGAATTAAGCCTACACTAGTTAGCTAGCAGAGGAGTTGGAGAGTAGGTTCCAGAACAGGAAATGGAATCAACGGGATTTTATACTTCATTTGATTTCTGTGGTAAGAAAGAAGGAATTGTGTCAAATTTCTATCATGAACTTAAGAAAAGAAACAGGACAGTTTTAATGAGGAAAATCATTCATAGTGAAGATTTTGTTTTTTCAAAAAGGCACTACCTTGGCCATTACTGGTTATGTAAATTTGAATTCTCTCATGATAGAATTACAAATCAAATAGATACAAAAAATATCCTCATGTGATTGTCACTGATCAGGAAACTGTAATCGATGTCAAAGAAACCAAATTCTAAGTTGTATTTCTTTTCCAATGATAAGCTTATTTTCTTCTAATATAAAATCAACCTTTATCACTTACCTAAATGTCAAGTGTACACTGGGTGATTAAGAACCCCACAAAGACTAATGTCTGCACTAGAGACATATTTATCAATTAAGGTATTTATAATTTTAATATAAGATTGATAATCAATTATTAAAGTTAAGATATTACACCCTAGCTCAGGGTATTAGTTAGAGTCCCAACAATAGAAAATTGCATCCCCAACCAAAGATAATTTAGGAACAGTTTATTTACAGAGGGGCTATCTACAAAAGGTGGCTGGAGTTATAGAAGAACTACAAGGCATAGTACAGTCACTCAGATCTGGAAACAAAGGAGTTCCAGTGACTAAGATCCACAAGAAGAGAATCATTTAGAGAAGGCAGCATTAAGAGAAGCAGCCTCTTTATTCTAGGGGCATAGCCAACAGGATGCAAATACATACGGAGCAAACCAGAAAAATTAAAATCCTGACTTCACTCTCTTTCTTCCCTCTAATTTCCTTCTAGAGCTCCTACTGAGCTGAACCTACCTGGAGGACCTTGGCTAAGTCATGTCTTTGACGTAATCATGTAGTAGTTCAGCATGCACTCACAGCGGGGCAGGCAGAGGACAGAGTGACTCTGAAGGGGTAAACAGTAGACCTCTGCCATGATCACAGGTGGAATTATTTTAATGCATAACCTATGTCAAAATGTAATTGTATGTGGACTTAAAACCTAGGTTTTTATACAACGTGAAGGTGAATGGCTAAAATAAAGACAGAAGAGTTTTAGCTCAAAAGATTTGCATTGATAAAATAAGTGCTCATTAAAACTTAATTGATTATTTTGATTAGTCTTTCCTGATAAAGATATTAGTTCATATTTGTTTTTAGCCAGAACAGGTTTGCAGGTGGGAGAAAGGAACTATAATAGGATTCATTATGAATGAAAATGAGCAAAATAGCAATACTAAACTATTTTCCAGCTTAGCCATTATTTAAAATTATAATTATGTTTTTAGTGAATTGTACTTTTACAGTTAGAACAGTATGATAATTTCTAATAATGAAAGAGAATAATGGCAATAAAAGATTTCTTAATTGGATTTGGGTTTGGAGAGCATTTTATCCATAGTAGATACTCTATAGGACTCAAGATCTGCTAAGATGTCTAGAAAACTCATCTTATGGGTTCACTAGGGCTCTACTTACAGAGACTGAGGCACTGCCTGTATAAGAATGTACTCTAGAGAAAGACAGAGCCAAGGAACTCCTGAAATATGGCTTAGTGTCTGTTCCATATTGCTTTCTGGCTTACCCTGTAGGGATTAATATCTAAATGATAAAGCAAGGAAATTTAATGAACAGGCAAAAAAAGAGAAATTAGTTATATTTTACCCAAACCCACAACAAGAAATTAGAGATGGTGTCATACTGCAGTGACCAGAAGCACTACTTTTGACACAGATGGCAGGATTCTTGGCATCATATATAGTAGGCACAAGGGGACATTGCTGTGAATCTGTAGCAACAAGAACACCCTCATCAGTTAAGGATATTTGACATAGCTCTATTTGGCACAGACATAGGAACTCTCATCATCAAGCACCTATGGTCTAGAGAAAAATGTTGGTATTCCTCAGGGGCTGCTATAGTAGTGTCCTCAGCAGGTTCTGGCAGTATCAGCTACTTTGAACCTCAGCAACGACAGAGACTTTTCTGGCTAAGTTGGAATGGGAGACAATTTAAACATAGAAAGTCCTGTGAGAATTCTAATAGCACAGGTGAAGGCAAGGTTAGAGAAATAGAATTTTGTCTACAAATACATCTCTTAAGATGGAAAGGAAACAAGAACTAGAGGCTCATACAGTTGAAAAAGAGATTTAGGGACTAAGAATTAACAGCACAACACAAATTAACAAATTATCCTCCTTGTTATCCCTTTGAAATCTTGTCCGTGGTTCAATTCAGTCTTTTTTTTTAAAGAGAAATAACTTTTAGCCAGTTTCGCCATATGCCACCCACTATTACAGTTACCTTTCCCCTCAACTTTTAATATTTGTGTTTCCAGTTTCCCCTGGGTTGGGAAAATCATTACATATTGTAGTATACCTTTATACAGATTTGATTCTATAGTAATATATTGATTATTTATACTAAAAATATGAGCAATACCAATATTAAATTCATATTGAGAATTATATTGATTTTAATCATTCATTCACTTAAAATATTTACTTAGAACTTGCTACATGAAAAGCGGTATGTTAGAATTTTTCATTGTATTAATATTTAAATTTATTTATATTTTCATAACTAGTGGGTAAAGAAGGATGGGAGAAACGGGAAGGAGAAAGCCCAACACTTTCCTTTTTTTTTTTCTTTCATTATTATTTTACTTTAAGTTCTAGGATACATGTGCACAACGTGCAGGTTTTTTACATATGTATACATGTGCCATGTTGGTGTGCCGCACCCGTTAACTCGTCATTTACATTAGGTGTATCTCTTAACACTATCCCTCTCCCCTCCCCCTACCCCTTGGCAGGCCCTGGTGTGTGATGTTTCCCTTCCTGTGTCCATGTGTTCTCATTGTTCAATTCCCACCTATGAGTGAGAACATGCGGTGTTTGGTTTTCTGTCCTTGCTATAGTTTGCTCAGAATGATTGTTTCCAGCTTCATCCATGTCCCTATAAAGAAAATAAACTCATCCATTTTTATGGCTACCATAGTATTCCATGGTGTGTATGTGTCACATTTTCTTAAACCAGTCTATCACTGATGGACATTTGGGTTGGTTCCAAGTCTTTGCTATTGCGAATAGTGCTGCAATAAACATACGTGTGCATGTGTCTTTATAGCAGCATGGTTTATAATCCTTTGGGTATATGCCCAGTAATGGGACAGCTGGGTCAAATGGTATTTCTAGTTCTAGATCCTTGAGGAATTGCCACACTGTCTTCCACAATGGTTGAACTAATTTACAGTCCCACCAACACTGTAAAAGCATTCCTGTTTTTCCACGTCCACTCCAGCACCTGTTGTTTCCTGACTTTTTAATGATCGCCATTCTAACTGGTGTGAGATGGTATCTCACTGTGGTTTTGATTTGCATTTCTCTGATGGCGAGTAATGATGAGCATTTTTTCATGTGTCTATTGGGTTCATAAATGTCTTCTTTTGAGAAGTGTCTGTTAATATGCTTCACCCAATTTTTGATGGGGTTGTTTGATATTTTCTTATAAATTTGTTTAGGTTCTTGTAGATTCTGGATATCAGCCCTTCATCAGATGTGTAGATTGCAAAACTTTTCTCCCTTTCTGTAGGTTGCCTGTTCACTCTGATGGTAGTTTCTTTTGCTGTGCAGAAGCTCTTTAGTTTAATTAGATCCCATTTGTCAATTTTGGATGTTGTTTCCATTGCTTTTGGCGTTTTAGTCATGAAGTCCTTGCCCATGCCTATGGCCTGAATGGTGTCGCCTAGGTTGGAGAAAGGTAATGCTTTCTAGATGGAAATATGAACATGTTTTATGGACAAACAAGTGAATAATATGATTCAATATATTCATTATAATTGATTTAGCTTTTAAAAGTACCTCAAGTAATGATCAAATCTCCAATGATTTTGGTTTTGCTGCTGCTGCTTCTTCTTTTTTTTTTTTTTTTGAGAGAGAGGGAGTCTCACTCTGTCACCCAGGCTGCAGTGCAGTGGTGCAATCTTGGCTTACTGCAACTTCTGCCTCCTGGGTTCAAGCAATTCTCCTGCTTCAGCCTCCCGAGTAGCAGGGACTACAGGCACGCATCAACATGTCCAGCTCTTATTATTATTATTTTTTGTATATTTAGCAGAGACGGGGTTTCACCATGTTGGTTAGGCTAGTCTTGAATTCCTGACTTCAGTTGATCCTCCTGCCTCGGCCTCCCAAAGTACTGGGATTACAGGTGTGAGCCACTACGCCCCACCCGTTTTGTTTCTTTTTTTTCAAACTGCTATCTAAAGTAGCTGATGACTAAAAATATATGTTAGAAATAAGTTATATGTAAAATAAAATAACTGTATTCAGTAATATAAAGATGTTGCTTTTACCTACTTCTGATGACATTATAGCTTTTCTGATGCATTTTCATTAAGAAATAAGTGGTACCTCTACGGAAAACAACATAAACTGAAACTATCAACATTTTCCCTGTGGTCATAATTTCTAACAACTCATTTTTTCCTCATATAAGTTCTATGGTTTCCATTTAGAAAAGTGATGAAAAAAATAATCACAGCCATAAGATTTGATTTTTACATTCTAAGTTTACACTTATATTCTAACACTTAGAACCAATTTGTTAGGAAAATTCCAGAAGAGACAGTATCTAGTTTAAACCACATATGCAAAAAGCGAGTGTTTAGAGTCATAACATTTTAATCACTTTTGATTTTTTTCTTCAAAAACTTTGTAAGTATTAAATAGATTGAAAGTATTTATGTAAAGAGATAGTAAAAATATTATAAACAAGGGCAGATTCGTGATCTTGGCCATGGTATCAAATTCAATCTCTACATCTTCAGTGAAATTTTATAACAAAAAATACCACATGTTTATACTAGATGAATATCATAACATGATATTATAGTTTATGAGTAATGACAAAAATAATTAGAGTCTCAGATTAATTGAATAGATCCCTATCTGAATATCCCAAATTCAAATTTTTTGGCAAAACTCTAACCATAATATATTACCTGCAAAACAAGGTGGTCAAATAAGCTTGATAAATGTAGCGTTCTCTAGCCTTCTCTTGGAGATTTACAGAAACACTAGTGTATTAAATATCATAAAATCATGCAGAAAATTAACCTGTTGAAATAATATTTTACCCACCACTGGCCAAGTGTATGTGACCAGAAAATCATGACTCTGCCTAACTAATTCAAGCAAATTAATTCAAGTTCTAGATCATCGTTGGGCTGGTTGCTTAAGAATTACAAATTGCAAACTCCACCAGAGATTCTGATTCATTCTCTGTGGCTTAGTCTGCAGGAATATGAGCTTTCAAGCAATTTCCATGTAGTTTCAATAGCAGCCCAACTTGGAAACTTTTGGCCTATGCCTTCTTCACTATGTCCTGACTGCCGTGTTACAGCAACAGCAAGCTCTTATCTGATTGAGAACCACTTCAAATCCATATACTTAGCTGAGACTGACTAATTTACCAGAATGCCTCACATTGTCTACCACCATACTCTACTAGTATAATGGCTGTTTTCATTGAAAAAAAAAAAAATGCTTTAAAATTACAAATTGGTTATCCCTAATCTGAAAATTTGAAATCTGAAGTGCTCTAAAATCTGAAATGCCTTGAGCCCTGACATAATGCTTAAAGGAAATTCTCATTGGAGCATTTTGAATTTCTAAAGCTGGGATACTGAACAGGTTAGTATAATGCAAATATTCCAAAACCTGAAATCCAAAACACTTCTGGCCTCAAGCATTTCAGATAAGGGATACTCAGTTTGTGTACTGCATCTCAATTCAGTCAAATATTTATGGAGCATCTTCTTGTGCCAGATCTTCTGCCAGGTTCTGGAGAAGATGAAACTAAATATAGAAAGACTCGTGTCCTTAGATAACTAGCATTCTAGAGAGGATAGAATCTCAGAGTATAGTAACATTGAAAACATTCTATTTAATGGCTTTAGGAAAAAGCACTGACTTTGGTGCTGGTTATAAATGCCCAATAACTAAATGAAAGGAAAAGGAAGTATTTCTTTTTATGTTTTCCTGGCCTCCAAACTGGTTTTCTAGGTATTTACTGGATATGACCATTCTTTCTTTGATAATTAAATATATTCTAAATGTAATTGGCTTTCCACCTTATCCAACCCCTTGAACCTGACTTCTCCTCTAGTTCAATTTTGATCAATGGCCTTATCATTCACTTAGAAACTTTAGAAATTTTGAGGTTTTCATTTGTGTCTCCTCTGTCTTCTACACTGCAATAAATCCATTGTTAAGTCATACTGATTCTACAACAGAAACTCAGATCTAGCTTCTTGCTCCTTCCCCTGTTGGTCCACGATGACACACAAATTTTGCTTTAATTCAGATCCTCACAGATTTGCTCCCAGATTATAAATAGCTCTTAACTGGTATCCTTCACCTTCTTTATGCTTCCCTTCCTCCATCCAGTTACAATATTGCCTCTATATCTAATATTTTAAAACAATATAAAACAATAATACTAACAAAACTGACAATATTTGACTCCCTTTTGCCTGCCCCATATGATAATATTCATTTTCCTTAGCATGACAAAGAATAATTTATAATCGATTTCCCAATATTTCTTAACATTTTCTACCAATGAAACCAACAAATCACCTTTCTTCCAATACATTGTGTTCTTTTGCTCTTTTGTTCCTAGATTTCTCTTTCCTTTTATTGAAAGATATACTTGACCTGCTTGATTATTTAGTGAATTTATCTTCATTTTTGAATACCTAGTTCAATGGTTTCATCTTTGTAAACCTATCTCTGCAAACTCTGGCAGAACATTTCTCTGCTGTATCCTTAGCATTCTACTTAACATTCCTATCACAGAATGAACTCATTATGTTTGTATGGGATGTGTCTTCCTTCCAAGATTCCAAGTATCATAGATTAAAAACTAAAGCTTATTAACACTTGTGACTCCAGATCACAGCAGACATGTGTTGGTTTAAAAAAGTGTCTTAATGAAAGCACTCATAATTGAATAAATTATGTATATAATTTAAATGTTTATTAGAATTAACATATAGAATTAGAATGCTATATGTTAATATAGAATTGTTATATATTATATATTATATATATAAATGTTAATATATGTAATTAGAATTAACATATAGAATTAATATGTCTAAGGAATATTCAGCAAAAAACAGCATATCAATAAAAATTGTTAGAATTATTTGTTTTATGTTGCATCAAAATGGACCAGGAAACTCAGAAGTTTCCTAATACTTATGAAAACTATGACTATGGTTGGACTGGTAACTTTTCAAATGTAGCATTATTGTCTAGTCAAAGACAATCTGTTGACAATAGAAACCCTGAGGAGAGAGAAAGAAGGAAGAAAGGAATGAAGGAAAGAAGGACAGAAGAAAGGAAAATATCAGAATGGGATTGAAGGAAGTATAAAGAGATGAATGTAGACTGCCAGATAACATAGTGAATGATTGTAATATTTAATTTTTCTGCTTCCAAAATGCTAGTAAAGAATAGAGAGAGGGTATGTAAAAAGTCATAGTCAACTTCCAGTTTCTGGTCTGACATGTAAAGAGTTTGGAAGCTATCACTCCTATTCGGAACAGACCAAATATTACAACAAGAAATACAGTTGACCCTCTAACAGCACAGGTTTGAACACATGGATCCATTCATACATGAATTTTTTTTCAATACATATATTGGAAAATTTTCTGGGGATTTTTGACAATTTGAAGAAACTCCCGTGTGAACCACATAGCCTAAAAATAATGAAAACATTGAGAAAAAGTTAGGCATGCCATAAGTGCATAAAATATACGTAGATACTAGTCTCTTTTATCATTTACTACCATAAACAAATACAAATATATTTTTTAAAAATTAAAATGTATCAAAACTTATATCTACACTTACAGACTGCACTAGGCATCATTCATAGTAAAGAGAAATGTAAACAAATGTAAAGATGCAGTATTAAATCATAACTGCATAAAATTAACTATAGTATATTCTGTACTACTTTAATAATTTTGTAGCCATCTCTTGTTGCTATTGCATTGAGCTCAAGTGGCCATGTAACACTAATCATCTCCACATGAGTAGTTTGTCTTTCCAGCAAATTGCATATCACACTAAAAAGTAATCTGTTGAGGTTCTCACATGTTTTTCATAGTGTGTAGTACAATACTGTAAATCTTGAAAAAAACCATAGGATTCATATGAAATACCACTAGTGATGCTGGAAGTGCTCCCAAAAAAACAGATAAAATTCATAAAGTTACAAGAAAAAATGAAGTTGCATGATATATACCATAAATTGAGGTCTGCAGCTGTGCAGCTGTGGTTTCCCATCATTTCAAAATAAATGAATCTAGCTTAAGCATCATTGTAAAAAAAAAAAAAAAAAAGGAAATTCATGAAGGCATCACTGCAGCTGCTCCAGCAGAAGTGAAACTCTTGTACTTTTTGCAAATTATTTAATCTAGTATTGCAAATATAGTTTTCATGTGGGCACAGGATTGTTATAAAAAGGACATATCTGTAAACCCTAATATGATTTGAGAAAAAGTGAAGTCATTATGTGATAACCTAACAAAAAGAAGTTGAAGGATCTGGCCGGGCACGGTGGCTCAAGCCTGTAATCCCAGCACTTTGGGAGGCCGAGACGGGCGGATCACGAGGTCAGGAGATCGAGACCATCCTGGCTAATACGGTGAAACCCCGTCTCTACTAAAAAAAAAATACAAAAAACTAGCCGGGCGAAGTGGCGGGCACCTGTAGTCCCAGCTACTCGGGAGGCTGAGGCAGGAGAATGGCGTAAACCCGGGAGGCGGAGCTTGCAGTGAGCTGAGATCCTGCCACTACACTCCAGCCTGGGCGACAGAGCGAGACTCCATTTCAAAAAAAAAAAAAAAAAAGTTGAAGGATCTAAAGTTGGAGAATTTAATGCCAGTAAAAGATGGTTTGATAATTTTAGAAAGAGGTTTAGCTTTAAAAATGACAAGATAACAAAAGAAGCAGCTTTTGCAAACCAAAAGGCACAGAAAAGTTCCCAGATATTATAAAGAAAATCATTGAGAAGGAAGGATATATGCCTGAACAGGATTTGTTTATTTGTTTGTTTGTTTGGAGACAGATTCTTATACTGTTGCCTAGGCTGGAGTGGAATGGCATGATAATAGCTCACTGCAACCTCAAACACCTGAGCTCAAGCCATCCTCCTGCCTCAACCTTCCAAGAAGCTGGGACTTTAGGCACACACCACCACTGAACGGATTTTTCATGCAGATAAAAGTGTCCTATTCTAAAGAACTATTGCAAAGAGGATATTTATTGGTAAGGTAGAAAAGCAAGCATAGGATTTAACACAGAAAGTAATAACCTAACTCTGCTTTCTGTGCAAATGTAGTTGGATGAAATATTAGAGCTGACCTTATCTATAAATCTACCAATCCCTGAGTTTTGAAGGAAAAAAATAAACACCAATTGCCAGTCTTTTGGTTGTACAACAAGAAGGTCTGAACAACAACTCTTTTTCTGGTTTGGTTCCATCAAAGTTTTGTTTCTGAAGTCAGAAATTGCCTTGCCAGTAAATAACTGCTTTTTGAAGTTCTTTTGATTTTAGACAATGCACCTGGCCACCCAGAACCCATGAATTCAACATCGAAGACATCAAAGTGATCTACTTGCCCTGAAACTTAACATGTAGATTCAGCTTCTAGATCAGGGTGATCAGGACCTATAAGACTACTCATTACACAGTACTCTACGGGAAAGAATTGTCGACACTGTGGAAGGGAACTCTGATAGGGAGAACAATCTGAAAGTCTGAAAGGATTGTACCACTGATGATGCCATTGTTGTTACTAAAAAGCCATATGAACCAATAGCCAAAAAATAAGAAATTCCTACTGGAGAAAACAAGGAATTTCTAACTTCACCAAATTTATGAGAAGGCCAATCAAGGAAATCATGAGAAAGATCGCAGATAAGGGTGAAAATGGTGAAGGCTGAAGGATTTCAAGATATCGATCTTAGAATTTCAAGAGGCAATAGACACCACCCCAGAGGATTTAATGAAGACAACCTGATGGAGATGAGTCCTTCTGAATCAGTGCCAGATAATAAGAAAGAAGACACCGAAGAAACAGTGCCAGAAAACAAATTGACATTAGACTATCTTGCAGAATCGTTCCCATTATTCAAGACTGTTCTTGACTTATTTTATAACATGGAGCCTTCTATAATATGGTCACTGAAACTAAACCAAGAATGATTGTTGCCATGTAGAAGCATTTTAATGGAAATGAAAAAGCAAAAAATTCAGACAAAAATTATATTGTATTTCCATAAAGTTATACCAAGTATACCTGCTTTTCTTGCCTCCCCTTTTACCTCCTCTATCTCTTTCACCTCTGCCACCCCTGAGACAGCAAGACCAACCTCTTTCTTCTCCTTCTCAGCCTACTCAATGTGAAGATAACAAGCATGAAGAGCTTTATGATTATTCACTTCTACTTAATGAATAGTAAATATATTTTCTCTTCATTATGATATTCTTATTAATATTAACTTTTCTCCAGCTTATTTTATTGTAAGAATACAGTGCATAATACAAATAATATACAAAATATGTGTTAACTGTTCATGTTACTGGTAAAGCTTACAGACAATAGGAGGCTAACTAGTAGTTATGTTTGGGGAAAGACAAAAGCTATACTCGATTTTCCACTGTGTGTATTGGGGGACATAGGAGTCAATGTTCCTAATCCCTGTGTATGTCAAGGGTCAACTGTACTTTGAAAAAATAGAAAATCAACAATTCTTCTGAGATCCATCAAAGAACTGAAGTCATGTCAAACCAACATGACTAAAATTGGAGAGACAGGAAAATACAAAGAATCATAGCTTGCCAGAAGCAGAAGCACAAGAGCAGATGCCTACCATTCAAGAACATTCCAGTAGGAATGCTTAAACTCTCATTGAGAAATTGTTCAAGGTTCAGTGTCAAGGAGCTAGAGGGTTAAAAACTTTGAGAAGCCCAGTCCCAAGGAAATGGGAGGGGAAGAAGAGGGAGGGTGGGTCAGGAATCTTAACAGATTATCAAGATGAAAGCATGGAGTTAAATACCTCATGCTTTCATCATGGTAAGAGAGAAAAAGTAACCCACATGAACAATGCCCAGAACTCTCTGTTCTTTTCGTAAAGCCTGCCTTGGAGAAATACTATTGTAAAAGAAACTGAATGACTTGGTTCCACCAAAGTCTAATCAACTTGTGTGAAGAAAAATGCACAACTCCAGCCCTTTCCCCCTTTCCAGTCTCACCTGAAAGGAAATAAACCTGAGATCCCAATCTGTGTAGGTTGCATCTCAAGGTCACAGGTTCAATGAAAGGCTAAGACCAAATCATAGGACTATAAAATGCTTCTTGTAACTCCACAACTTATCACTGTAGCAGTTGGTTTCCCATAAAATAACATGAGATTCCAGGTGAAAGAACTGTAAATCTCAGACTGTTTTTATAAAAGAGTCTTCAGGGAAACCCAAAGACAACAAGAGAGACAAAAACAATGATGTTAGAGGAATTTTTACACTCTGCCACCAATAGATACAGTAAACAGTAAACACAGCCAAACTGCTAGCCAAATAAAGAAAAAACTTCACACTGAAGTCCTATTCACTTCATGTTTTATTCAGTTCCATGTCTACTTTTCCACAGAAAAACTTACAAGAAATGTTAAAAGACAAAAAAAAAAAAAAAAAAAAAAAAACCCAGTCAGAGAAGGAAAGGCAAGCATTAGCACCACTCTTGGAAATGGCAGAGATTTTAGAATCATCAGACTGGAAACTTAAAATAACTATGATTAATATGCTGAGGACTCTAAAGGAAAACATAGATAACATGCAAAATTACATGGATAGCGTAAGTAGAGAGATAGATATTTCAAGAAAGAATCAAAAGAAAGGCTAGTAATCAAAAACATTGTAATAGAAATAAGGAATACCTTTGGCAAGCTCATTAATATATCAGGTACAACAGAGGGAAAAACAGTGAACTTGAAAATATGGCATAGAAATTTCCTAAACAGAAAAGCAGAAAGAAAAAGAGTGAACAAATAGGATAAAATACCTAAGAATTGTGGAAATGACAAAAGGTATAATATAAGTGCAATGGGAATATCACAAGGAGAAGAGAGAAAGGAATAAAAAATATTTTAAGTAATAATGAAGAAGAAATTTCCAAAATTAGTGACAGACAACAAATACAGATCCAGTAAACATAAGCAGATAAATACCAAAGCAGATAAAACACCAAACTAAACCAAAAGCAACAGAAACAACAAAAACTACACATAGGCATGGCATAACCTAACTGCAAAAAGTCAAAGGCAAATAGAAAATCTAAAAAAGTGAGAGAACAATAACAACAACAAAAATGCATTACCTAAAGAGGAACAAGGATAAGAATTACATCAGCCTTCTCTTGAGATAACATACAATCAAGAAGAGAATAGAATAGAATGTTGAAAGAAAGAAAATAACAGTCTAGAATTTTGTATCCAACAACATTATCATTCAAAATATAGGTAACATATTGTGGGCCTCCTTATGTGATACAAAGCAAACGGTACCAGCTATGAGATATTTGTGCCAAAATAGTGAAACTGAAATCCAATCAGACTCTAAAGCCAAACTACATTTATAGGAAATATGGGGAGAAAAGAAACAAGGTAAATGACATCACAAGAAAGAAAACAGATGAAGTCTAGAATGTGGGCTACTTATATGACAACTGGGCTGATGTGGGGATCAGTTCTGCGTATCAGCTTGTGTAGGCTTTAGTCCCTAGTTGTTCAATGAAACACTGATCTAAATGTTGCTGTGAAAGTATTTCGTAGATGTGATTAAAGTCCATAATCGGTTGGTTTTTAGTAAGGAATATTAGTAAGAAATTATCATGATTTAATTATTCCACATTGTATACATACATCAAAAGAAAACATTGTGTCTGCTGTATTCAGGAGACCCATCTCACATGCAGAGACATACATAGGCTCAAAATAAAGGGATGGTGAAAGATCTACCAAGCAAATGGAGAACAAAAAAAAAGCAGGGGTTGCAATCCTAGTCTCTGATAAAACAGACTTTAAACCATCAAAGATCAAAAGAGACAAAGAAGGCCATTACATAATAGTAAAGGGATCAATTCAACAGGAAGAGCTAACTATCCTAAATATATATGCACCCAATACAGGAGCACCCAGATGCATAAAGCAAGTCCTTAGAGACTTACAAAGAGACTTAGACTCCCATACAATAATAATGGGAGACTTGAACACCCCACTGGCAACATTAGACAGATCAATGAGACAGAAAGTTAACAAGGATATACAGGAATTGAACTCATCTCTGCAGCAAGCAGACCTAACAAACATCTATAGAACTCTCCACCCCAAATCAACAGAATATACATTCTTC
>NC_045440.1:60538993-60631561 GCF_002776525.5 Piliocolobus tephrosceles
TGGAGAGGATGTGGAGAAATAGGAACACTTTTACATTGTTGGTGGGACTGTAAACTAGTTCAAGCATTATGGAAAACAGTATGGCGATTCCTCAAGGATCTAGAACTAGATGTACCATATGACCCAGCCATCCCATTACTGGGTATGTACCCAACGGATTACAAATCATGCTGCTATAAAGACACATGCACATGTATGTTTATTGCTGCACTATTCACAATAGCAAAGACTTGGAATCAACCCAAATGTCCATCAGTGACAGACTGGATTAAGAAAATGTGGCACGTATACACCATGGAATACTATGCAACCATAAAAAAGGATGAGTTTGAGTCCTTTGTAGGGACATGGATGTAGCTGGAAACCATCATTCTCAGCAAACTATCACAAGAACAGAAAACCAAACACCGCATGTTCTCACTCATAGGTGGGAACTGAGCAATGAGATCACTTGGACTCGGGAGGGGGAACATCACCTACCAGGGCCTATCACGGGGAGGGGGGAGGGGGAAGGGATTGCATTGGGAATTATACTTGATGTAAATGACGAGTTGATGGCTGCTGATGAGTTGATGGGTGCGGTACACCAACATGGCACAAATATACATATGTAACAAACCTGCACATTATGCACATGTACCCAAGAACTTAAAGTATAATAAAAAAATAAAAAAGAAAAAGAAAAAAAAAGAAAACAAAAAGCCAAATTTATTTCTTTTTTTCTTTTTTTCTTTTTTTTTTAACGTATGCCTCCTTTTTCTCATGGTATGCTTCTATTTACCACCCAAATATAAAGGCTTCTTGAGAAATGTTTCCACTTGTGTTTGTAAGTTAACGTTTTCCCCAAACTGAAGCATTATTTACTACTGTGTAAAGGTATCTTAGTACCATTAAGCCACCTGGGTCCTCACATGTGGTTAAAATGGCGAAAGTTGTATTTTAGATGTTATGGAATAGATGGTGTCCTAGACCTCACGGGTTTATTATTGAAGAAAATAAAATTACATCTGACTTTGTTCTCACAGAGGTGCTCGAGTTAATTTTTACTCTGTGTGTAGTTGACTTATTCTCTTCTGTAAAAATCATGTAAGATTCCATGCAACATCAACTTGTATCTATTGATACTGAAAAAAATTCATGACATTACATACTAATTTGAGGATACAGAAAATAATGCTCCTTTCTCCTACTTAACTCTTATTCTTCCTAATTCATGTTCGACTTATCACATATATGCACCATTATCCTTCTTAAGACAAGTCTTACTCTTTATCTGAGTAAAACCAAACAGAGCAGTTACATAGCTTGTACAGTATGTAGCTTCTTTTTATGTAAAATTAATTCTAATAGGTCTAACGTGTTGACTTAAAATATTTGTTTGCAGATATAACTTTTATACCAAAATTGATAAAAATTTGCTTGTGCTTATATTTCTTATATTTCAGTTTAAATATTAAATATAAACAAAACTACAAAATCAATGAGCTTCAAAGTAAAAACTAAAATAGTGGATGGTGTTTTATTGCTGAATATCCACTACCTATTAGGTTTAATAACAGAGAGTTTAATTTTTACCTATCTGATTTTTATTGTCATCTTGATTCTTTTGAGTTTTAGTAAAATGAATACAAGTCATTACAATCATTGTTAATGCTTTAACAATGAATCTATTTTTAACTGTTAATTACCTACTTTCTGATGTAATAAATTTAATACTGCATCAACATATGATTGTGAAATTGTTTGCTGTTATTAACCAAACAATGCTTTATTGTATGCTTGTTACTATTCTCATTATTAAGGAATACCAAGAAAGTATCTGTTTAAGTCCACTCAAAATGTGAACACAGTGTTTACTATGGGGCATGTTGTTTTGGGTTTGGCTTTGTGCATGTGTCATATGATGCCTGGACCCTCCTATCACTTTCTCTGCCTAATCTTCAGTTTTATGAAGCACCAGTACCTGCTACAGCTTCTTTTGGCACGAGCAAGATGGGACATTAATGGTAACAGAGACACTGAAATCCTACATCACTATTCAGTTAATAAGTCATCTTTCAAATAATTTGGAATATTTGTATAATTATTTTACAATGTCTTAAAAATAAAAGCAAAAAATATTAAAACCCTGTAGAAATCAGGATCTTTAGAATAGATATCTTGGGGTCACCTTAGGGGATACCTTAGGGGTCTATATTCCTGGAAACCCTGATTGTTTCCTCAAACATTCCTTTTGAAGGAAAGTGAGCAGATGGAGGAAGCAGAAAAGGTGTTGATGCTAAGCATAGGCAAGAAACTGTTTCAGAAAAGACAGAAGTGTTGTAAATGGACCAGTAAGAGTTCAAATGAATTTGAAGTCAGAACACTGGAGGAAGCTAAGCACTTTCCCAGTTGGGTTAATGCTGGATTGTCCCAAATATGTCTGCATCTAAACCCATTTATGTTTTTAATACTTCAAGAGTATTTAATAATAATATTTAATGAGGTATAAATATAAATAAATTTATAATTGGGGGGCTAAGTTAACGCCAGAATTTTGTCTTTTGTGTATCCAGAAAAGGGTGATGGGCATAGACAAATATCCATCTTTTCTTTTAAAATTTTGTTTACTTTATACAACTAAGAAATGAAAAAATGAAAACTTAATATTAAGGCAAATGCAACTTAGTAGTTCTATATGGAAGTATAGGGCCTGGCAAATGTGTGTCATATTCACTTATTTATCAGCTTTGTATTATTCCTGTGTCTTCTTTAAATAGTCATCCGGAATCAGTTGAAGCTCAAAAAAATTTAACCTTAGCTAACCTTTTCTAAATAAGACCTCAATGTGTAACATTTGCACAGGGCCAAAAAGGAAAGGAATTAGCCTGGACTGTGATAAAGAAAACACATACACACACGTTTTTACGTATGTCTATGTGTGCACACACACGCGCACACACACGAACACAAGATATATTGCTATCCACATATCAACTAGAAAGATGGAGAATTGCAGTAATATAGAGACATAAGAGTCCTAGGAAGCCTGTGAAGTAAGAACAAGATTGACAGTCTATGATGTAGCAACCTAAATAGGAAAGGAAAGAAAATATAGCTCTATTTCTGACCTCCACCAATACTGTTTTTCTTTTTTAACACAAAACACTTCCCTGGTTATATATAAGAAAATTTCTATCTTTCTTTACACAAAAACATTAAGATATAATGTGATTAAATATGTTGAATAGATTTATCTATATGTAGCTATATAAAGATACAACCTGTATCTCTCATTTAAACCCTTGATTAAGATAATTTTAATTTGTAATCTAAGAGTATTGCTGTTCTGAAGCTGTCAGATTTAGCAAAAGGAATTTTTCTTCTTTCTATACCTTTTTTCTTCTCCCCAGTTTGCACCTTCATTGGCTTTTCCTCCCGTGTTAGCCTGGCAGTCAATACTAATAGTGTCTCTTATAAACCTCAACTTTTAAACCATGATTCTATTTGAACATTTTTGTCTCTTTTGCAGTTAAATTTAAGTAAAATACAGCTGGCTCTTCTACAACTCAAAGCATATCTATTCCTGACTAAATTTAATATAACCGTATCTACCACATACTCTTGACACTTCAATGTTAGACATGAGTGATGCATGTGTTTCTAGTATACGTATATATATACAATCTTTCATTGCTAGCCTTTCAAACATCTCTAGAAACCAAGAATTGAGAAGAAGGATAACTGCAAAAAATCTCTGTAAGATTACTTTTAGAAAAGAAAAAGAATTTATTTATTTTTCCAGAAAGTAGATGTTTGGAAATTGAAAGAGTTGAATCTATTAATGAAGAATGGTCTATAGCAAAGAATCTGTTTATTAGAAATGGATTATAAGATTATTCCCAAAAGTCACTGGTGATAGAAGACAATCTCCCAAATGAATCTCAAAATGTATTTTTATCAGGAATAAACAAGTACTTTAAGATTCTATAGATTTTAAAAAACAGAGTATTCAATCACAGGTAACATTAGATTTCAGCCACCATAGTTTATATTTATGACATAAACTAAAAATTAAAGATGGGCTGTGATTTCTTAAAAGGAAAGACAACGATATTATCCTAGAGAACCCAAGTGATTGATAATGTTATATAATATTCATACTGTATGAGAGGATCTTAATTGAATCCTTAATAGCTTTCGAAATAGGGAGCTCAAACTGTACTGGACAATATAAAAAGCAGGATTTAGCAAAAGAGACTAATTTTCATTAATTAATAACTGATCCATCAAGTATCTAAATGTGGTAATGCTTTAGGATCTGGTTTTAAGAGAGAAGACTGATCATATCCAAATCAGCAGTCTCACTCCCTGTACCAAATCCTGTAAATAATATATATGTAGCATTGCTCAAAACTGAGAAAAATATTGTTAATGTTTCAGATCATGGAAGAAATGTGTGAGAAATAAAAAACAGAATGTATTGGTATGCCTCATTGTGGCCTGCACACTTGGGCACACTCTAGGCTAGTGTACCATACTGCCACAGAAGGTTATTGCCATTTCAGCATGATCAGCAATGATAGAATCCATGACCAAAAGGAAATCCTCAGAAATAAGCAGAGTGGTCAACTGGAATAACAGAGAAAGAGAAACCAATGAGGGAGTCCCCTGTTATATCATTCCCTAAGCTCAGCCCTAAACAGTAGGGAATGGGGTATTTGACACTAAACAGGAATATTTATTGTGGGAGTTTTGGGAAGACAAAACAGACAATGATCTAGCTGTAGATCCCATCCACAACTCTCCCCCTAAAACAGTATAAACCACAACCTACAAGTGGTTTCCAGTACTCCCATAGCCTGACTGTGCAAGTAGAGGCAAAGATGCTCAAATGCAAACTTAAATACAAAATCATTCAACATTTGAGAAGTACCAACAATATGAAATATCACTTACAAAAAATGTGAATAATAAATGATGTGAATGGTTTGAAGTCACCTAAAATATAGACACATTTAATCTGGACTTATAACCAGTTAACTGATGAGCACAAGAGACATATATAAATAAAATAGAAATTATCTGTACAACCAACCCCCATGACACAAGTTTACCTATGTAACAAACCTGGGCTTGTACCCCTGAACTTAAAGTTATAAAAAGAAAAACTGAAAATAATGAGATGGAGAATTCAGATAATGTATGGCAGAATAAATACATGATTTATCCATAATCTCTCCCTAATCCTCCAAAAAACAAAATAGACAAAAACAAAGAGAACAGGACACTGGATAAAGAGATTAACAAATTCTTACCAAATAAAGAAAGATTTTAGAAGAAGTAAGAGGAATCAACACCAAGGGTCTCAAGGGAATAATTTTAATGATAAGCAAGTCAACTGATACTGCATAACCTCCAAGAGGATCAGGAATTAAAGGCATCATACATTGTGTAAGACAGGGCTGAAAGTAAGGAGATCGATACAAGTTTGAATAAGGAGAATATAAGACGTTTGCGAATCATGAAATTTTTTAGAACTGATTAAAAACATCACATTTTCGAAAAGGGCGATGAAGTCCAATTGAAGTAAATGCAGCTATTGCTTTGGGAGAGATTTTATTGCTTCCTTCACTACCTTAAGTAATGCCACTGGCTCAGTGGGTCCTTCGATTCACAGAGGTTTTCCTAAATGCATAGGCCTGGTGTACTGGTGATTTGGCCAAACTAAAATCCAATGGTGTCCAGTGAATTTAAATACCCTGTGAAAATTACGGTTCAGGGGAACAAAGCAATAAAATTACAAATCTCTGGTTACTGCTAGTGTGAGCAAAAGTTCTTTATCTCTGAGTCAGAAATCTGTCTTCCACCAACATTTGTGAAACTGTGGCAAGCTAACATGTTAGCTTGCAAGAAGGGCAAATTATCAGATCCTTCACAGTTTTTGAAAATTATTTAATATAAAATGACATTTTATGAAAAAATAATCCTAACAGGAAGGAATCACAATTTTAAATAAGTATGCACACAAAAATATAGCTTCAAAATGCATAAAGCAAAGCATCAAAATTGAGGGGAAAAATTAACAAATGCAACAAATATGGTCAGAGACTTTAAACATACCTATCTCAAAAGATGATAGAGAAGAAAAATACCAATACAGATATATGAGATATAAGCAACACAGTTAACAACTTGGATTTAATTTACCTAGCTCGAGCACCATGTCTAATAGTACTATAATTCACATTTCCCAAGCATAGAAGAAATGTTTATCAAAAGATACCATAAGCTGGAGCAAAAATAAAGCATAAACAAAAATTTTTAACTCAAAATATTTAAATTATGTCTATCATCTTGAAAGTAAGCTAGTAGTCAGTAACAAAAGATGAGAAAAACTTCACCTCTGGAAATTAAAAATATATTTCTAAACAAACCATGGAACACGAAAGAAGTCAAAATGGAAATTTAAAATATTTAAAACTGAATAATGATAGAGAAAACACATCAAAATGCATGAAATACAGCTAACGTAATATTTTCAAAACATTGTGTCCTTAAATACATATGTATAACTATAAATACATGTATACACACACACACTTTTTTAAAACTGAAAAGCAATACTTCTAACTTCAATGTTAAAATGCTAAAAAAAATCAAATATAAGAAAATTAAAAGAAAAAATAACAAAGGTAATAACATAATTATATAGACAAATACACAGTAAAGATAATAAACAAAGCCAAAATGTTTTTTTAAAAGATTAATAAAATTAGTAAACTTTTATCAAGACTAATCCATAAAAAAGAGAAAAAACCCCAAGTTATCAATGCTACAAATGAAAAATCAACATTACATGTAGATTCTTCAGACTATATTATGAACACAAATACAATAGATAATTTGTATAAAATAGATAAAATTATCTACCAAAATAATAATTTACCATGACAGTAGATGAAATAAAATATCTGAAATAACATAAATACATTAAAACAAATAAAATATCTGAATAATACATCCTATACATATTAAAAAATGGAATTTCTTACCAAAATCTTTCTCAATAATTAAAAAGAAATTCAGGCCTGACTATGCCAGTTAATTTTTATAAAATAGATAAAATTATCACCAAAATAATGATTTACCATGATGGTAGATGTAATAAAATATCTGAATAATACATCCTATACATACTGAAGAAATTGAATTTCTTACTAAAATCTTTGTCAATAATTAAAAAGAAAGTCTGGCCTGGCTTTGCCAGTTGATTTATTTCAGGAACTTAAGGAAAATAGCACAAATCTTAAACTCCTCTAGTGAATAGTAAAATAGGAGCACTTTATGACTGTCTTTATGAGAATAACAAAACTTGGTTCCAAGACCTAACCAGGACATTACAAAAAAGGAAAAGTACAGACATTTCTTAACTAACATAGATGTGAAAACTTTTAATGAGAAAAGAATTTATAAAAAATTATAATCTAGTGATATACAGAAAGTCCAGTATATTGCAGCTAGTTAATGTTTATTCCAGGAATGCGAGTATGATTCAGTATTCTAAAATAATGTGATTTACTATATTAAAGCAAGAGCAAAATTGCCTGTGATCATTTCAAGTGCATAAAAAGCACCATGTAAAATTTAACATCCACTCATGAAATGTCTTCACAAGGAAGGAATGAAAGAGAGCATTCTTAATATAATAAATATCTCTAAAAACCTACAGCAAGTGTCACACTCAATAGTGATATATTGAAATCCTTCCCTTGAACTAGGAATAAGACAAGTATGCTTACTCCCACAATTTCTCTTTAACATTGTGTTGGACGTCCTAGCCACTGAAATAAGAGACAAGTACAAGGCATAAAGTGTTTAAAGGAAGAAATAAAATTTCTTTATTCACAGAAGTCATGTTTTGTTTACCTAGAAAATTCAAAAGAATTTATAGTCAAACTGTTAAAATTAATAAGTATAATTAGCAAGGACAACGGATACAAAATCAATTTTCAAATGTTAATTGTATTTCTCTATCAGCAAGAAACAAAAAATAAATAAAATAAAATTTACCATTTGCAATGCTGCTCAGAAACATTAAATACCTTGGAAAAATCTAGCAAAAAGTGTGCAAACCTTTATATTGAAAACTATAGAATGTTATTCACAGAAATTTAAAGGATCTAAATAAGTGAATAGATATATCACCTTTATAGATTGTAATACTAATATTACTAAAATATCAGTTCTCCCTATAGATTCAAGGAAACTCCAGTCAATATTTTAGCAATACTTTTTATGAACAGCTGGCTTTAAAATGTATATGGAAATGCAAAAACTAACAATGGCTAAAGCATTTTTTAGAGTAGAATAAAGGTGGTGGACTGACATTACCCAATACTAAGATCTATTCTGAAGTTATACTAATTAAGACAATGTGGTGTTAGCCCAAAGGTAGACAAAGGGACTCCTGGAACAGAAAACAGACTGTCATATATTCAGTCACTTTTTTAAAAACGACAAACATGATGCAACAGTATAATTGAAGAAAGTATGGTCTTTCTCATAAATGTTGCAGATAGATTGGCTGTTCCTATGAGAAAAAAGTTAATTTTGATCCCTACCTCACCACACACAAAATATCATTTCCAATAATTTGTTAGATTATTCTTAACATAATAAAAAACATCTTGAAAATCTATAGCAAGTATCACAATCAATATTGAAATATTCCAAATGGTCTGAGACATAAACAATAATGTTTTACAAGAAAATATAGCAGAAAATATGATCTTGAAATAGGTACAAAAAAATGTAAAACAGAACTCAAAAAGTAATACTGATGAAAGAACAAAATGTTTAGTTGAACTATATTAAAATTAAGCAATTTTCATCAAAAGACATTATTAAGAGAGTAAAAAAAAAGCACCCACAGAAGCTAGACATAATACATATACCCAAAGAAGAACTCAGAAAAAAGTAATTACTAAGAAGAAATTGACTGTTTATGTATTTATTTTTTTGAGACAGTCTCACTGTGTCACCCAGGCCGTAGTGTGTGGTGTAATCTTGGCCCACGGCAACCTCTGCCTACCGAGTTCAAACGATTCTCTCATGTTTCAGCCTCCCGAGTAGCTGAGATTACAGGTGGAGGCCACCATGCCCGGCTAATTTTTTTTGTATTTTTAGTAGGGACGGTGTTTTGCCATGTTGGCCAGGCTGATCTCAAACTTCTGGCTTCAAGTGATCCGCCCACCTCAGCCACCCAAAGTGCTGGGATAACAGGGACAACTTAATTTTTTAAAGACAAAAGATTTGAATAGGTATTTCACACAAGAGACTATGAACATGGCAATAAGATGCAAAAAGAGGCTCAAGTTTATTAGACATCAAGTAAATGCAAATTAAAGCTGCAGTGAGATAATTGCTGCACAAACACCATATGGCAAATACCAATTGTCATCCAGGCTGTGAAGTAAATAGAATCCTCCTCCATTGCTGGAAAGAGTGTAAATTGGTACAAGCAATCTGGAAAAGTGTGGCAATGTTTACTAAAGCCGAACATGTGCATTTTCTATGACTCAGCAATTTCAGCCTTGGCTACATACACCAGATCAATGTACATAAATGTTCACCAAAATGGAGTAGAATATTCAACATAGCACAATTCACAATACACTAAAAATATACTACCCAAATAACCATCAGTGGTACAGTTGATAAATAAGTGGTCATATATTAATAAAACGACATATAATACGGTAAGGATATGACTGAAATCTCTACAAGTATATGAAACACTACGGATGAAACTCATACATCCTGAGTAAAAGAAGCCAGGTATATAAAAGTATATTCAGCATGCTTTCATTTATATAAATTACAGTAAGAGACAAAAGTAATCTATGCTGTAAAGATCCAGGACAGTGATTTTTTCATCAGGGATGGGATATTGTTTAGAAGGAAGCACAGAGTAGATTCTAAAGTGCTGATAATAGTATCTTAATCCGGGGGCTGGTTACATGGGCAATTTTTGTTTGCGAGAATTCATCAAGTCATATGCTTATGGCATGAGCATTTTTCTTTATGTTTATTTTACTTCAATAAATGCTTTCATTAATGGTTTTTCAGTTTACCAGTAATACAAACAAAAATAATGAGACCATTAAGTTCCTGGAAAAAAAAATGTCTATGAGGAAATACATTAGCTCTTTTTGGAAAAAAACAATCTCTAAAACTTTACTTAGTAACTTCAAAGAAAACCAGAATAAATGGAGAGCTGTAACATGTTAATGTTTGAGAATAGTAAATACTGTAAAAGTGTCTATTTCCCTTGATTTGTCTGTAACTTCAATCTATTCCAACCTAATGTACAAAAAAAAAATGTTTCTTGTGGCCATCAACAAGTTGGATTTTAATTTTTATGACATTAGAATAGCCGAGACAATTTTAACAAAGAAGAACAAAAAGGATTTTCTACTCTCTAAAGTAGTGGAACAAAAATTTACTGAATTTTTCAGGACACTAAATTCTCAGGCATACATAAGAACTTAAGTGTTTTGAATCGGGCAAGAAAGGATGCACATTCCATGAAGTGTGTTGTAAAAAAATATTTAATGAAGATAGATTATTTCTCATATCATCCACAACATAAACTCTAAGGGAATTAATGTATCAAAGATAAGAATGTAAAAAATAAAACTATACAAATATTAAAGAAAAATATGAATATATATTTATAATCATATGTTAAAAATTTTAAACCATAAGGGAATAAAACATAAATTAAAAACATAAATGGTAGACTGGGTAATGGTATGTATTGCTTACATAATATACAAAGAATTGTTATTCAGAATGCGTAGGAAACATCTACAAATCAATAAGAGAAAAGCATTTATTGACTGAGCAAAGCATACACACAGGCAATTCATAGAAAATAAAAAGCAAAAGACCATGAGCAATATGAAAAGAATATAAAATTCAATGATAAACAGTGAACTTTAAATTAAAACAAAAATCTGATACAAGTCTTTCATCTTTTAGATTAGCAAAAATGACAAGTTGATTATATCAAGCATTGGTGAGGTTGTCAGCACACAGTCTCTGCTGTTACAGCTATGAAAGTACATTGAAAATTGCTATGAGTGGTGGAAGGGGATAAGGGTTGAAAAATTACCTATCAGGTACAATGTTTACTATTTGTGGAATGGATACAGTAAAAACTCAGACTTCACCAGTACTCAGTAGATGCATGTAAGAAACCTGAACTTGTACCTTCTAAATATATTAACATTAGAAGTAATAAAATAAATCGCTGTAAGTATAAATTGGTAGATATTAAAAAATACACAGCATTTCTAATAATGCTATTTCTCAGTATAAGGTTTGCCCTAAGGAAATACGTTCATATGTACTCATATAAGAATGTTCATCATGGCATTGCTTATACTAAAAGCAGGGAGAGACAGAGAGTGAGGGAGTGGAGAGAGAAAAACCCTTAGTGCCCATTAATTGAGTAGTAGATAAATGCATTTTTGTTAAATATAACTAAATATACCATAGAATGTATATTATATAAAATTACCAGTAGTTTTTAAGGGAGATTCATGGGTACTAACTTTCTTTGGATAGCTCTCCATGTGCTTACACTGGAGGGATAAATCTGTATGTACTGACATGATTAGGTCTCCAAGATAAAGTGTAAAAAGTATTGAAGAAAACATTCCATCATTTAAGGTAAAAAATGCATATAAAATAATAATTAAAATACACAGTAAAATGTTTATCTTTGTATGCAAATATTTTATGTAAATTAACAGAAAAAATGGCTGGATGGATGACCACAAAAACATTGAGACAGTAATACTTTAGGGAGTCAGGAGGGAATCAGCATTTGGAAGGAGTCATCAACGGAGTGAATAATGGACATCTATTATTGTTACTCCCCTGCATGTATTACGCCTTTTAAAGGTACATGAATTTGCTTTTGGAGAAAATTCTCCATCTGTCAACCAATATGCTTGGGTGAAACTGAACACCCCTGATCCAAGATTGAAACATGTAAACAAGACCAAAAGCAATCAGTGTTTTCTAGTTTCATGGAAACAGTGTTTGGCTCAAGACCATAAATCAAAACAAATGAAACTCAATTCCGAAACTTTAAAAGCTATTGTAAAATATCAAAGTGAAAGGAGGAAAGCTAAAGCCATTGCAGTAACCTTACAACCTTAAAAAGAGAGCCTGAGGGGAAAAACCAAACAAAACAAATAACACTGTGGAACTTCCAAGGTGCCCACAAAGAAGGTATTTGGATCTGGCCACCACTGCCACCACTGGGTATAGATCCATAAATCCCCACACCTGCCTAAGATTTTTTTCAATTGAGGTCCCTTGGCTTATTTTTTTGTTACAATTTTCACCAGAAAAATATATTTGTGTACTTATGAAAAACAAATAAAGGGAAACTCATGATTAGATTAAAGGATTTCTTTTTTAAATAATTTTTAAATTGACAAGAATAACATATATTTATGGTGTACAACATGACGGTTTGAAATATATATACATTGTGGAATGGCTCAATAGAGTGAATTAACTTATGCATTATCTCACATTCTTATTTTTTATAGTGAGAACACTAAAAATCTACACTTAGTGACTTTCAAGCATATAATCTATTGCTATAACTACACTTGCCATGCTGTATACTCAGCATGCTGTAGGACTTCTGAGGTCCACTCATTCTTCTGAGTGTAAGATTTTTATTACAGTTGAAGTTTTATTAAAGTAATAGAGTGTGAATCATAAGAAAATACTTTTAAAGATATAACACATTATCCTAGAAGACACAACACAAGGATGTAATCACTTCTAATCCTTGTTAGCATTATCTGTATATAAATCATAAACACATATAATTAGAAGGTAAAAATTGAAGGTGGAGATAAACAAAATCTTTAGTCTGATTAAACAACAGAAACATTGCCATCAATTTCCAAACTTCTTCTCCTCTAATTATTGTTAGCAGAAAATGTGGGTCTTTCATTTAAAATGTAACTCTCTAAAATGACCTGAGCAGTGTGAAATTTATAGGTAAGAGACAAACGCACTTCTTGTAACTGCTGTGCTTATCTGAAAAGAGAACTGCATCTTTGAATAGAGACTTTAAAATAAACCCTCTTTTGTCTTCTTCCTTTTCACCTTGTACTTCACTTTCTGATCTCTTTTCTACACCTCTTGGAGGAGTTCAAGCACAGCAATCCATTCACTTCCTCCCTGTGTGCCTCTGCTGTCCTTCCAGCCAGCTATGTTCCCTCCCTAGCACATTTCGAGGACGGCGCCTCGCCATGATAGCCCCCATTCATTGCTCCAGCTCAATTGTGGAGGGGCGGACTCCACAGTTATCTCGCGTGTGCTAACGGCCAATAGGCAATTGCTGGTGGTGATGACTTTCAGTTTCTAGATACCAATCTGACTTAACGAGTTACTTAAAAATATGTAGTCTATATCCTCTTTGTGTATTATCTCCATGGCTACTCAGTCCCTCAATTATTTTCTAAAATGATGTTACTGCTTACAATGTCAGATTTGTATAATCTAAACAAACAGGTGGTCTGTCTGGCGCATGCTGGCAAGCCAGATTGTTAATTGTAAATTAAGCTCAAAGAAATTCCTGGTTTGGGGCATAGCATCAATTTACTTAGCAGAGGAGTAAATTTGTAATCTAAAGCCTTCTTGAAAAACAGTGTCATTAGTAACTTGAATTGTAGGTTTAAAAAGACAAAACAGGCCAGGCACCATGGCTCATGTCTACAGTCCCAACACTTTGGGAGTCCAATGCAGGAGGATTGCTTGAGGGCAAGAATTATCAGCCTGGGTAACATATCAAGATCCTATCTCTACAAAAAAAAATAATAATAAATTTTTTTAAAAAAAGATTTTTTAAATTAGCCAAGTGTGGTGGTGTGCGCCTGTAATTCCAGCTTCTCAGGTTGCTAAAGCGAGAGGACTCCTCGAGCCTAGAACTTCGAGGCTGGCAGTGAGCTATAATCATGCCACTGCACTGTAGCCTGCGCAACAGAGCAAGACTGTTTTTGTTGTTGTTGCTGTTATTGCTGTTGTTTTTTAAAGGCAAAACAAGTTAAAATGATTTGTGCTAGTGCATATGTTTTTTCTTGGACTTCAGAGACATAATGCAGACCTGACACATACAGCACCCCTCTATCAGTCAATGCAAGGCTCCTCCATGGTTTCATTTCATTTCATTATTGTTCTAAACTTGTTTTCTATTATATATATTTTTATTAGCCAACTCTAATTACTTTAATGTATTACTTTAAAATGCATGCCTCCTTCAAATAGTAAGCTCTATTTTATATGTATTTTCTTATTTTAAATTGATATAGTGCTTTGATCTTGTACTGATATTTACTCTTCATTCCTAGCCATGTTGTTATATGATTCCTACCTTTTGGCAGCATAGAATTCTACTGAATACTATCGCTACATTTTGCTTATCCATTCCCTCAGTAATAAATCTAATGAAGCCTTCTTTGCTATTGCAAGTCATGTGCAACAAACATTCTCATATATATCTATTAGTAATACTGTATAAGTTATTTAATTCCACAAATATGTACTAAGCACCAAATAAGCATTGTAAACTGTTCTAGGTATATAGGATGCATCAGTGAGCAAAAGAAACAAAAATCCCTGGCCTCAAATGAGTTATATTCCAGAGGATTTTTCTCTACAGAATATATCTGTGAATGGGACTTCTGGATTTCATGACAGAAACATTCCTAATTTCACTAAACATTTTCAGAATCTTAATAGCTGTACCAAGTTAAACAGCCATCAGTAATATGTGAGGATCTTTGCTCTCCTGCCCCATACTTTGTTGACTCAGGAAATTATACAACTCTCTAATATCTGGCAACACGATATAAATAAAATGACATAATTTCTCCGATCACTAGAAGGTTTAGTGTTTCAACGCATCTCTAAGTTATGTCATTCTACACTGTGTAAACTGCCCATTCATAATTGTTACCAATTTCTCTGCTCTTCTTTTTATTTTAAAACATTTAAAATTATTTTTAGCAGAAAAGAAATATTGGAAATATAAAAAACTAGAAAAGCACAAAAGAATAAACCCAAAATAAGAAGGTAGAGTATAGACAATGATAAATAATTGCCATTTATTTCTTAATGAAATAGAAAAAAAATTAGCACAGTAAAGTTATAAAGATACAATTTTTTTAAAAAAAATCAGTTTACTGGAGAAAAAAGCACATAAAATAGACAAAAGTTTGGCAAGGCGTAACGAAAAGATGGAAGATGCATATACAGTACAAAAGCAGATAAACAATATAAATGATCCTATTCAGGACAAAATTAAAATGATGATTTAAAACAGAAACAAACAAATCAGTCCCACAGGTCTTCAGAGGTACATTCTAGGAAATTTTTAGTGGTGAGATATACAAGTTACATAAAATATTTAAAAACAGGAAAGTTGGACGTATCATGTAATGAGGCTTAAAATTATTTATTTCAAAACAAAACAAGGACATACAGGCTACAAAAAAACTAGTTAATTCACTGTTTGCCTGTGTAAAGGATTAACCATTATGGGAACTACATTTCCTATAAAACTACAAAACCAGCCAATGTTTTTGACATAGCAAGACTGTGATCCTCAAGGAAAGGGAAAAGTAAGGTAGCAAGCATTTTTTCCAGACTTACTTCCCAAACCAGTTTTCCAGTCTGCAGCATAAAGAACAGGAACCCAAATAAAGCCTACCAATTTCAATCTCTGCCTGAATAGACACTGGATTTCAGGCAGAACAAGTTGCTGTGGGACAGGGTAATTGAAAGGAAGGGTATGAACAGAGAAATTGTTCTGCAGATCTGCAGCGAGTCTCTATAAGACTTTGGCTAAGTAATGTTCGGTGTATACAAAGTATCTACGATAGCACCACCAGACAGCAATTTCCTAGGTCTTATACAAGAATATTAATAGTTTGTGCTGCTACCAGCCACAGTGGAGAAACCTCATACGTATGGGGCATTAGATAGAATTCTTAGAAGGGTCTCGTCTCAATAGTAGGACTGATTAGTCTAGGAAAAAAGACTGAAAAGCATTACCAGAACATAAAAGAAAACCTTGAATGAATCAACAGATCTCAGGTGACATAACTGCTTGCCAGAACGAAGCCCTACATTCTTTCAAGGAATACAGAAATGTCCAACATAAACAACATAATCTAGAACACAATATAAAACATTACCATGTATGCAAGGAAGCAGGATAATATGATCCATAACTGAAATAAAAATAAATTAATAAAAAACTCAGAAATAAAAGAAATGATAAAAGTAACAGAAAAGAATATCGACACCATTATTAGAAATATGTTCCACGTGACAAGAATATAAAGGAAATTACAAACATGATGAGAAAAGATAATATTTAAAAAAGACAAAAATAGAACTCCTAAAGAAAAAATCCAAAATTAGACACTGGAGTATATTGGACACTACAAAAGGAAAAACAAGTGAATTAGAAGACAAATAAAATCCATAAAAATTAAGCACAAAGTGAAACGAAAATCATCAGTTACCTGTGGGAAATATTAAGCAGTCAAATATGGTGTAAGTAGAGACCTACAATGAGACGAGTAATGTGAAAAAAATTCAAGAAATAGTGGCTGAAAATTTTCCAGATTTGATGAAAACGATAAACCTACAGATCTAAGAAGCTCAGCAAATGAAAGAAGAATAAACTTAATCATACCAAAGTACCTCCAATTGTGCTAACATAAAAAGTTTTAAAAAGTAGCCAGAATAAAAGGATGCCTGATGCACAGAGAAATAAAGTTAAGAATGGCAGTTGACTTCTCATCAGAAATGAGGCAAAGTAAACAAAATGCAACTTTAGAGTAAGTACTATGAACAAAACATTGTCAACCTAGAATTCTATGTCTAAATAAATGACATTTCTAATATAAAAGCAAACTGCCTTCCTGCTTCTAGTCTGGAGGTGAGCTGGGAGTGGAGGTCTGGGTCCCAGGCTCAGTACATGACATAGGGAAAGCTGCCCGTAGCTGTTGCCATGTTCTCTTCCTGTGCTTAACGCAAGTGGACACAGTGCCCGGGTATTAGATGTGGCATGGCAAGATGAGGTCCAATTCCCACAGACCCTATGCATCATGAGGCCCTTCAGGGTCTGCTGTGGAATGTGGGGCTAACATCTGCCATGAAGGTCAAAGTTTAGAAATGAAAACCATCTCATGTGTGAGGGGCTATGTTGAAGGAAGGAAAGAAGCGTGAACAAGGAGGTAAACTCAAAGAAGGAAAAAAAAAAAAGGAGAGAGGCAGATGGCAGGAGTGCCACCAGCTGCAGTTTCAGGTGCTGGATAGGTCTGGTCCACAGGTCAAACTCTGTCTACCCCTTTTAGAAGGACAAAGGAATAGCTATTCCTGAAGTAGGAGAGATACTTTCATTTCATCTCTAGTCATTCAAATTTCAGCCCCAAATTGGGATTCACAGGTGAATTTAAACCTTCTCTCAGAAGTATATGGTAGAACTAAAAGAGAAACAAACAACAAATGCTCATCTGAAATTTTGATTGGCTCACTAGTAATCTCAGAAAAAAAATTAGAGGCTATTTCTCAAGCGTATGTTTTCTTAGGACCAATAAATACATGTCTAATATGAAGACTTGGGCTGAACATGTTGTGGAATAATGTGCAAAGGACGCTTCCAGCTTTTTAGAACTGATTTTGGCCCTTATTCCACTGATTCTAGGAAATGTCATACATCCCTGGAAACTGGTCAAAATGACTAAAGCCAAGAAAAAGGATCAAAAGAAGAAACAAAAACATCAAGAAAATATTGCAAGAGTCAAACAATTGAAAAAGGACTGATGAAAAGAATAGGCTTTGCAACGAGAGAAAACCTTGAAAGAACACACTATGGTTTCTTCTCTGGATGTGTGATAGCTTATTGAGTAAACAGTCTGACCTTATAGAAGAATGATATTAGAAATTTTTACTCTTGAGTGTAGTTTGAGTCTCTGTTGACAGTCATTTTAAATTAGCATTTGCTAATCTACAAATCCTTTATAACTAGTTAGTCATCTACCATTTTAAGGCCTATGTGCTAAAATGAAAACATCCTATGGGGAAAATTATGTCAGATTTTTAACTCTTTTTTTCAAATAATGGCTTAAACTGAGGTTCTGTTCTGGGCAAAGAAAAATTTATCGTGTGAAAGATGGAATCGTCTTCTCTAAAGCAAAAAAATGTGCTTTGGCTTTAAAAAGATACAATTATTATGCTTTTAGTATTATAGCTTATTTCTTGGAATATAATTATTTCTGACTTTTTCAAAGCGAAGTAATATTAACCAGTGAGCACTTCTAATTTTTGCATTTCTTTTCCTTGATTTTAGTCTTTGAGATACTGGTAATATTCAACGTTCTGCATTTTGTTTACCTAATTTTATAAATGTTTCTCTTATCATCTTGACTATGTAAAATACCACCTACTGGATATAACAATTGTTATAAACATTTTCATTTTCTTGGCGATGAATTTCTCAGAGAAAAATAAAGTGATGATTGTAAATTGGCAGTAAAAATGCCAATTATTATAGTACCTTGTGGCCAGTTAATTCTTGCTTGTGCTAACTAGAAATGTGAAGTGTTAAAAATATCTTCTCAGATAATTTACTGATTATATTGATACCAATTTTGTTTTTATTCCATTATTCCTTTTAATTCATGTGATGTCATTATTTTTTGGCTAAACACTTTCAGGTGAAAGTTAAATTTCAAGCTTTCCTTTTGAAGAAATCTTAAGAGTAACAGAAGTGTTATAAGTGGTAAAGAAGGCTTAAAGTGTGAAAAAACTGTGCAGGGCATAGTAACAATTAGGATGAAAATAAATATATTGTGTCAAAATAAGAATCTGTTTAATTAGCAGTACAAAGCTAAAGGATATTTCTTTCATTAAGTAGTAATACTGAACATGGATTTTTATAAATTTGTGATCCTATAAATTTATTCCCTGTCATTCTTTAATACCTTGTGAAGATTTTTCCATCTCTAATATAAATTTTGTTATAAAAGTTGTCCAAAAGCTGCAATTGTCTAGAGAAAAAAATAGTAGGAATGTACTGTGAAGTTTGTAGAATTTAAAACTAGAATAAATGGCAACAACAATACACATAAAATGGGAATATAGAAGTATATGATTTAAAGGTTCTTACTTTTTATAACATAAAGTGGCATGTTATTACAATATTTAAAGATAAATTGATAAACTAAAGGTGTACTCTCTCTCTCTCTCTATATATATATATATATATATATAACTTTATATATATAGCAATCATCAAAATTAAAAACTAAAACAGGCTCGCCGCGGCGGCTCACGCCTGTAATCCCAGCACTTTGGGAGGCTGAGGCGGGCAGATCATGAGGTTAGGAGATTGAGACCATCCTGGCGAACACTGTGAAACCCTGTCTCTATTAAAAATACAAAAAAATTAGCTGGGCGTGGTGGCAGTGGCCTGTAGTCCCAGCTACTCTGGAGGCTGAGGCAGGAGAACGGCCTGAACCTGGGAGGCGGAGCTTGCAGTGAGCCGAGATCCTGCCACTGCACTCCAGCCTGGGCGACACAGCGAGACTCTGTCTCAAAAAAAAAAAAAAAAAACCTAAAACAAAGAATGATAAGTTAATAAGCCAGTGATTCAGCGATTTAGTTAAGAGAATTCTAAAAAATATTAATCTAAAGAAGACAAAAAATTAAATAGAAATATCGTAGGATCAGATGTAACAAATAAAAGACAAAACGATATTAGATTTAAACCTAGCATACTGATAATTACAACTAATATGAATGGCTAAATACTCCAAATATGCTTTCTACCAGAAAGTAGCATTAAATGTAAAGGCACACATAGGAGAAAAGTAGAAATGATAGAAAAAATTATACCATATAAATATTAATTTTTAAAAAACTGGCATGATTATATTAGCATCAGGCAAAGTAGACTTCAGAATAAGACATATGACTGAAGAGAAAAACCTAATAATTACAAAGAAGTTAATACAAAAAACATTGAATTTGTATGTACTTGATAACAGAACTTTAAAATCTATAAAGCAAAAATATTATCAAAATAAAAGAAGAAATAAACTCCCATTTAAATTAAGAAATTTCAAAACTTGTCTCTAACTGATAGAACAATAACAAAAAAAATCAGTAATTAGAGAAAATTTGAATGACACTAACTTTATCTATTTAATATTTAGGGAATATTTCACTGACACCAGAATACTCATTCTTTTCAAGTGCACTTAGAATATCCACAAAGCTAAATTTCACTCCATGCCAAAAAACGGGTATTAATAAGTTTAAGGAATTGAAATATTATAAATTGTGCTATCGATCTGCTGTGATATTCACCAAGAAATCAACAACAAAAGATATTTGAAAATCTTATAAACGTTTGGAAATTATGCATTACATTTTCAAACAGCTCAATAACACATGGGTCAAGGAAAAAGCACAAGGTAAAATTATAAAATATTTAGAAATAAAGAAAATGGAATAATTCAAAATTTGTGGGAAGCAGTTTAGCCAGTGCTTTGAGGAAAATTCATAGCATATAATATTTATATTCAAAAGTAATTGTCTAAAATCAATCACTGATGGTCACACTTTACAAAGCTAAGGGTAAAAACAGAAAGCAAACATAATCTAAAGTATGGAGGAAAAGAAAATAATAAAGACAAAAATCAAGGAAACAGGAAACCCTTAGAGAAAATCACTGAAACAAAAATAGATTTTTAAAGAAAGTCAATACAACTAATAAAACTAGCCACACCAGTGAAACACACACACACACACACACACACACAGAAGACTCAAAAATATTAAGAATGAAAAAGAAGATACTATAGATTCTACAGATTTAAAAATAATAATACATAAAATTAGCTACTTCATGTCAACACAATCAGCAACTTAGGTAAAAATGAGCAAATCTTGATAGACACAAATTCATATCCTTATTCCAGAAAGATAAACAATGTAAGTAGACTCAAATATATCTGAAGTCATAGTTTTGAAAGTTTTATCAAAAATTTCAAATTCAGATGGCTTCAGTGGTAATTTCTGCCAAAAATTTAAAGTAAGAAATAGTAATAACTTTACCTAAACTCTTCCCACATATAGACCGGGAGAATGCTTCCTAATTAATTTTATGAGGCCAGCATCAACTGATAGCAAAACCAGACAATCAGAATAAAAAAGAAAAAAGAAAAAGTACAAATCATTCTCCTTTATGTATTTATAAAATAGCTGAATTTATTATCAAAAGTTTAGTAAATCTAAAATAAAAAGTAAATGAATACTATAATGTTTCATGAGTATATGGTTTATCCCAAGAGTGTAAATTTGGCCTAGCATTACAAAATCAATCAACGTTAGCCACAATATTTATAGAGTGGAAGTCGAAAACAATTTATTACCTCAATAGATTTTGGGAAAAAATGGCAAATCTAATACACAGTTATAATAAAACCTCAAAACAAACTAGAAATGGAAGGGAACTTCCTCAACCTAATAAAGATGTTGTAAAAATTGATTAACATTATATAAGTGGTAAAAGTCTGATTTTTTTTTTTTTTTTTTTTTTTTTTAAGATAGTCTCGTTCTGTTGTCCAGGCTGGAGTGCAGTGGTGTGATCTAGGCTCACTTCAACCTCTGCCTCCCAGGTTCAAGTGATTCTCCTTCCTCAGCCTCCTGAGTAGCTGGGATTACAGGCACATGCTACCACACCCAGCTAATTTTTGTATTTTTAGCAGAGATGGGGTTTCATCATGTTGGTCAGGCTGGTCTAGAATTCCTAACCTTGTGATCTGCCCGCCTCGGCCTCCCAAAGTGCTGGGATTACAGGCATGAACCACCGCACCCAGTCAAGGCTGATAATTTTCTTCATAGAATCATAAATAAAGCAAGGATGTCTGCTTTTACCACTTCTACTTAACATTATAATTGAGGTCCTAACCATTTCACTAAGGTAGTACAAAGAAAGAAAAGGCAAAATATTTTGAAAAGGAAAAAGTGAAACCATCTTTATAGGGATAATCACAAAATTGGCAAGTTTTTAGAAATTTATTTTAAGAAGCTGATATCTTAACTGAGTTTATGAAGTTTGCAAGATACAGGATCGATAGACAGCAATCAATTATATTTTTATATACTGCTAACAACTTGACTTTGAAATAAAATACTGATAAAATTTACAATAGCTAAAAAAAACCCATAAAACACGCACAGATAAATTTAAGAAAAATGTGCAAGATCTGTACATTGAAACACAAAAGAGAGATGTTAAAAAATATTTGTGTATGTGGAAGGATATACTTTGACCCCTACCTCACATCAAATGCAAAAATTCACTCAACGTGTAAAATAGACTTTATTGGGAAAGTAACACATAAATATTACATAATCTTATATTAGGAACTTGAGCTTCCTAGAATTTTGGTATCTTTGGGAGGTCCTGGATCCATTTCCCCATGAATTCCAAGGGACAACTGTATATCCTTACCTATCAAAAATATTGTATATGACACAAAAACCATAAGTCATAGATAAATATTAATAAATTTGTATCAAAATTGAAAATGTTTTTTCATTATTAAGAAAATGAAAAGGCAAGCAAGAAACAGGGAGACCGAAATATATATTGTGTATATACAAAAAAAAAGTGTATTCAGAAAGTAAAAGGAACTCTTTATTACCCTTTAAAGAAGATATGCAAATGACCAATAAGCATGTTGTAAAAAATGCTCAATATCACTAGTCATCAAGGAGATGGAAATTAAAAGTATGATGAGATGCATAAAGTATATTTTAAAATAATGCATCATGATATGTTTTAGATCATTCCAGGTAATCAGAGATGATTTGTCACTAGAAACTGCTCAAAAATAACAGGAAACTTTCAGTAGATAAATTAATCATTAATTTCATTTGTTAATTACTGTACATGATAAAGACAAGATAAGAATGACAAAACTGAGAAAGTAATTTCTTGTCTTAGCAAAGCTTGGCTGCACAAAAATTTTACCAAATATTATGTTTAACAAAAACAACAACAAAACATTGAGATTTTATTTCCTTTAAGACAAGAGCCAGATGAGTTTGATGAATTATTTTAAGATAGGAAATTAAATGAGGTTTCTTACCATTGTTCTTTTAAGATAGGGAGCTAGCTAAGAATGGTCAGTACTTTTGCTTTGGTTCAGCATTGTAGTGTTTACCAACTGGTCAGTGCATTTGGGAAAGAAAATTGCTAAGAGGCATGAGACAATTTTGCAGAACATTTGAGCATCTTCATAGAACCCCAACAGAATGCAAAGAAGTGACTACAATTTGTTAAAGCTAATTAGCCTGCAGTCTAATAAAATCCATTTTTTTGCTTGCATGCAAGGAATACATTCAGAGAAAGATGAAATGTTTGTTAAACAAGAGGGAGAAGAAATTCAACTTTTGCTAGGCTTGGGTTCCCTCTGAAGGATTCTGATGAGGGTCAAAGGAAAGCAAGAAAAGATTGGTTGCTGTTTTCAAGGAGGGAATTGAAGACACGGGGATTAACCAGAGATTGACTGCTGTCTTGTGGCCAGAGTGACTAAACAATTGGATATCTGCTATAATTAATGAAACGAGCAAAGCAGATCTGGGACTTCATTGGAGAGAAACCAGTAATCACTCAAAGTGGTGTCTTCATGGCATTTTACAACTGCAGCATGACCTTGAGAGATACAATGTTGTTAAATTTGCAGCTGACTTTATCTGTGTCTGTCTTGCCATCCTGATTAATGGCAGGGTTGCTTTTTGCTTTTTCCGTCAAAGCCTATTTTCACTCTTCAATACTAGATAGTTTTTGACTCTTTCATAACTAAAGGAAAAAATCAGTAAGATGGCCAAATACAAGATCACTTTACAAATTCAATTGTTTGTCTCAATTACACCAAGAATAAGTAGAAATAAAATTTAGGAAGGAAGATATAAATTAAATCTCAACCAAATAGGGAAAAAAAAATGTTGAACCTCTATTTAATAACATAAAAGAATGTGTAAATAAATGATGTTAAAACATTATACTCTTGATCAGGATAACTTAATATTGAAAAGATATCAGTTCCCACCACTCTCACAGAATTAATTATCAAGTTCAAGTCAATTCATACCAATATTTTGGGAAGAAACTTTAAAAATATTAACTTTAAATTTAATATGAAAAATATCCACAATTATTTAGGGCAATATTTTAAAAAGTAAATGTAAACTAGAGTGAAACACACTACTATGGTATATAGGCCTATGATCAATCATAGCAATGAAATAATTTATAGACAGATAAGTAAGCCAGTAGTCACAGAACAGGAGAAAAAGCCCAGATGCAGACTTATCTATTCATGGAAACTTAGCAAATAAGGGAGGTGGCATTGCAAATTACATGAGATTTGCACTGGGGATTGTTAAAAGAAAAACTTCAGTCAAATTTAATTTAAATGTGTATAATTGAGCAATGAATGATTCATGAATTGGGTAGTCCCCAGAATCACAGCAGATTCAGAAAGACTCCAGCACAGCCACATGGTAGAAGAAGATTTATAGATTAAAAAAAGAGAAATGACATGCAGAAATAGGAAGTGAGGTACAGAAACAACTGGATTGGTTACAGCTCAGTGTTTGCCTTATTTGAACATAGTTTGAACACTCAACAGTGTATGAGTGGTTGAAATATGGCTGCTGGGATTGGCCAAGACCCAGCACTGTTAACAGGAGCACACTCCTAAGTTAGGTTCTCGGTCTTGTCTATGTATTAGGTTAGGTTGCAGTTTGTCCACTGGGACTCAAATATAAAGTATGGAGTCCTTCTCAGGCCACGTTTAGTTTGCTTTAACAATTCCCCACTTTTGGTCACTTTCTCAATTTTGACATATGAATGAAAACTTTAGTTATTGATGCCACTATTACCATCATAAATGTACTTACTTGTTCTTGAAACCCACTGTGAAACAGAGCAGTGAGTTTTGCAAAGATAGGAAAAAGGACTTGAGGAGAGGATACCTCCTTATGCTGGAACACCCTGTTTACAGAAGAAAAACAAAGCCTGATCTGTTCTAGGCTCCATGTGTTTTCTTAAAGTCTTAGTTTAATTATGTCACACTTAGCACAAGTGATTCCACACTGGTTTGGTTTGGATTGTTGGGGCCTACTGCATGAGCTCAGTCCAAAACAATGGCCTCCCATAACTTTGTTTAAAAAAATCCCCCTTTTTGGTCAGTTCTCACTTAGGTGAGAGTGTGACCAAAACTTAGGGCCTGAGTTCCACTCTCAGTTTCCATCATTTTCGGTTTCCAGTCTCAGCATGTCATTCATAGGTTACGGTGTCCTCATGGTCACACATTCTTTCAGCTTTTGACATTCCACTTGAAGAAAGACCATGTGACATTCTAGAGATGGCTGCATGCAAACATTTAAAATCTTTGAGGGAATACAGCACACCAGGGAGACTACTATTATGACTTTCAGGAGGATAATACCAAGAGTTTGGAATATGCTCCTTACCCAGGGTCCCCATAAACCAAACCACCTAAAATCAAATAGATCAAAGAAGGAGCTAGATAAAGAGTCTACTCGCTTAACTGAGTGGTCTTTTTGTTAATCCCCTACAACTAAATCTCTATAATACCCAATGTATTTTTCCATAGGCCACAAGTGCCAGCAGCTGCACAGATACTTCTCTGTTTAGCCAGTTCTACTATTTAGCATAACTTTCACAAGAGAATTTAAAGTCTGTTGTGTAACCATAGCATTTTCAGTGAAATCTGTTACAGTGCCTATAATGAGGGATACATTTCTAACATTGCTTCTTTTACTTCAAACCATAGAAAAAGGACTTGAAAAATGATGCCTTATACAAGAGTGAAGGCCTCTTGGCAATGTTATTTTTAACCCAAGATGTGGGTTAACAGGAATGAACCAATATTTTGTTTCTGATTGATTATGAGGCAACATATGTACCATTAAAGTTTAACATCTGCATTGGACCTTCATTTTTTATCTAACAAGGTATAAGTTTATCCATGTATAAGACTGGCTGCAAAGTCCTTCACAAATAAAAGTATATCCCATAAGTGCACATAACAGTCCCCTTTTCACTTCTATTGTTCATACAGGCATAAGCAAGGGGGAAAAATTCAAAGATAACAGTCTCATGATAGTAGAGAAGCCTTAATTCATGATCTTAGGGAAAGCTGTTCACATCAAGGATGCCATCTTATTCTGGGGATAAATTTCCCTGAATAGCTTTACCTTAATGGTTCCAATGGGTATATAGTTCCAAGAGTGTGGAGGGACCCTTCTCAGTTGTGAGATTATGAACCCAATGTTCAAGGTCCCAATGTTTTGCTGTAGTGTGGATTACAAGGACAATATCTCTCTGATGTTCTCAGAAGATCCCATCTTCAGGTTTTACATTATGAAGGGGTTGATTGTCCTCAGTGAAACATAAAATGTTTTCTTTACCTGGTGAAAATACACTGTAGCACAATAATCTACTATCATATCATTAGCCCTTTTGCATGGAAAAGTTTTTATACAACCAGAAAACATGCATTGAAAAAGAAAATTGAATGAAATTATTTTACAAATGTTTAAATGGCCCATCAGGTAGCCAAATTTACCTGAAGGTTTGATCATCTTCCCAGGAATATGGATTTAACAAACCTAATATTGGTTAGAAACTATTTTAGCAATTTATAAGTCACCACACCAATATGTATTTAATTTGGATTATTTTATCTTTTCTATCAGAAGTCATGGAATGCAGAACATTTAATAACAAGGGTTTTAAGGACTCAGGAAGGACAAGGTAGCTGTCCTGGTTCTTCATGAGTCCACGCTTAACATTGGACTTAATGTCTTCTTCAGTACCAATTATTTCTCCAATTTAGGTTCATAGCAGTAATAACTGATGGGTTATCATAGGTAATTTGACATAGGCCATGAAGTTTATTCAAATTGTATATCTAAACAATTTTAGTATTGCCTGATTTAGCATGAAAATCTGGCAAAGTATTGTGTCGGTACTTAATTTTTTGCTCTATTTGGATTAGCAGTTTTATAAACCACTCAGTCTTTTTATTGAAGTTTCAGGAATTTTTACTTAGTCCAAATGATATGAATTTAAAGTTATTTGAAACCTATACTCAAGAGTGCTTTTTAAGGGTCCTTTCCATCCTTTCATAAGCCTCCTAAAAGACACTATATCCTAGGATTTTCTGTGCTTGTGAAGTTTTCAGAAACTGCATCAACATTATGTGATTAACTGGAAATGACTTTAAATAGTCATAGTTAGAGATACAATTGACAAGGAAATCTGGTTATTTCTGTGGTCCACAATAACTTAACATAATAACCTTAATTATAACTGATAGCATATATTCAGGTATTAGAATTTTAGAAATCCCATACAATTTTAGAACATATATTAATATTATTCACTAAATCATAACCTGAAGAAAATTAAACATTATTTCTCTTTTGACAATCCTATGTAACTAAACATGTTAAATAATCCTGTTTACCTTTCTTTCAGATGCTCCAGGTGTCTTCTGTAGCATACAAAATTTAGGGGTTCAAAAAGACAATTTTGAAGCTGAAATTTGATTTTGGGAAGCCTATCAAATATGTTAAAGGTTTAAAACACTTGATATTATGCTTAACCAGTTTGACCAGGAGGTGAGATTCTTATAAACCTTTTATAACCCCTTAAAAATGTTTAAGGGTTTAAACATTTAAAATGTTTAAAATTAAAATTAAAATTAAAAAACTTTAAAAATGTTTGTTAAAGAGAAGATCAGTGCCTTAAGAAAGCCTTGTTGTGGTTTGATTCCAATGTTCAATTTATGGAAAAACCAAATAATACCCTTTTGAGTTTAGTCAATATGTTCACACACAGAATTTCTTTTACAAGATTAATTTTTACAAACCTTCCACAACTTGCTCAAATTTTAACTCTATCTTACTTAATTTAAAACAATCCTTTAACTGTTTATACTAGACAAAAATTTACATTCCCATGCCTTCTTATAATCTTTTACAAATAACATATTTTACTTTCCTTACACAACTTGCATGTACATCTATCTTCAGTGGTCTCAGTTATATGTTATAATGGTAACTTTTAGCAACTTTCAATTTTTGTGCATAAATTTCCTTTCAGGAATCCTTTCTTGACTTACACAGACCATCTACAACATGCTTTGATTTTCTGACTTGTCCTAAACAGCCCTCTTTTTAAACAACAGGTATTTTACTTTAGGACAAGAATTTAACATACAAGATCCTTTTTTATACAACATTTCTTTTTCTTATAAACTTCTTCGCACAGCTAGGTAGCATGGCTAACTCCACATGTCCCCAGGTTTATCTAGAATCTAATGTCTCCAGTACATTGAACAATTTTTTAACAGTCAAAGCACTTTATAACCTTAAAACTTTAGCAAACCTAATATCTGGCCTGCATAATTTAGACCAAATGTTTACATTTTAAAGATATTTCTATTTTACCAATAATCTTTAAAACTTTGTTTATTTCCAAAAGATTATTTTAGTCACATGAACTAAAAGGCATTATAGTTTTTACTTTTCTGACAAAATATTTGATTTAAGCACTTATTTTTCTTTACGTCAATTAAATAGAACTCTTTCATATCACACACACAACACATATACATATATAACTATGCAGACAGAAGAAGATCTGGTAGTTCTAAGTTTTTTCATTTATCAGTTTCTACGTTTCTTAATTGGATTATGGCTTTAGGGTGGAATCCTTGGAAGAAATGGCTAGGAAAACATGCAGTTTCTAGGACCTAACAAGCAGGAACATTTGGAAGGCAAAACAGATTTTGAAAGGGATCTATCCACTTTTAATTCTTGGAGTTCCATGAGGAAAACAGTGTGTGTGTGTGTCTGTGTATGTGTGTGTCTGTGTGTTTGTGTGGTCTTGTTTTTGTTTGTTTTTTGAAAATGGGTTAGTGGTGCCTTCTCTGTTTTTCCAAGAAATCCCAGGATATCTAAAGTTATCTTAGGGCCTCTCATGTGTGCATTGAGTGGCAAGACAAAATGGAGAAAAATAATTCAGTCAACTGGGAAGAAAAAAAATCTTTTTGGCAGAAAAAAAAATTCAAGAAGTAAAAAACCATAAAGTCTTTTAAATATATCTATAGCTTGGATATCCACTTTTAATTAAGCTGACTTAACTATAGTGCTATTTTAAAAATCCTTTTGTTACCTGACTTTAGCCACACCAAGCAGCCAATATTTCTGGTTTTTGAACTTTACCAAAGATAACCTCCCAGGTGCTCAGACAAAGGAAAGTTCAAGACAGCTGGTGGAGGGGAAGAAAATCAACAGATGGTAAAAGTCACACAGATATCACACCAGAAAGGACTCATTCACTAAGCTGAGACTCAACCCTGGGCCACCATTGTGAAAGGACAAAACCTTAGCTCCTGAGCTACAGCACTCGGCAGTCTCCATTGCCCTTCCCAGAAGGAGTCTAGAGTAGTCAATTGTGAACTTGCAAAGGCTTTTAACTCTCAAGATAATTTTTAAAGCTAACTATGACATGAACCCTAAAATTTCTTTTCTCTGGAAGGTGGAGTCCAAGAGAAAATACTGCCACATGGTTACAAGGTCAAGCTCCCAAGGACATAAAACAAGATGGAATTCTCATACAGTTGTTGTTGTTGTTGTTTAACCCACTTCAGTGTAGTGTTCATTTGGAACATTCCATTCTAAGTTATCTTCAGTGACATTTCATCATTTCTGTAAGAATTTACTGCCTCTGGGGCCTAATGTATAAGCCATAGGGAACTCAGTGTTTCAGAAACTAAGGATCTCATTTTTACTAAAATATTGGCTTCAATTTCAGGTTCCCTTGATGAACTTAGCCAATAATTTTTTCCACTAAAGTGCAAGAAAAATGAAACAAATGGGTAGAACACAAAAATCCCTGTGAATTTCCAGTAGTCAAATTTTACAACCTTTGCAATATCACCATTTACTACCAGTTTCTTTCTGAACCAGTCAGATGTAAGAGGCCTCTCACTGGATCCAAGCTAGTTAATTACCAGATCAAATCCCATCCTGGACCCAGTCCAGTTTCTGTAATGACTTCCAAACCCAGTTTGGAACAGAAACTTGCTCAAAGAAACTCAGTTGAAAATACAAATCTATGGAGCTCTGAAATCCAAGAGAGAACTTACCATGAGTGTCAGTTGCTCTGGGAAATCAAAGGACACAAGAGGGTGCAGTGGGTACCTTGCTTTTTCACTCAGATCTCCTGGGGGTCATTAGGTCTACTTCAGATCCCACTTCGAACATCATCTGTTAAAGGAAAAACTTCAGCTGAGTTGATTTTATTGGAGCTTAACTGAGCAATGAATGGTTTGTGAATCAGCCAGCCCCCAGAATCATAGCAGATTTAGAGAGACTCCAGCACAGCCACGAGGTAGAAGCAGATTTATAGACAAAAAATAAAAGGAAATTACATACAGAGATCCAAAGTGAGGTACAGAAATAACTGGACTGGTTACAGCTCAGTGTTTGCCTTATTTGAGCACAATTTGAACACTCGACAGTGTTTGAGTTGTTGAAGTATGGCTGCTGGCATTGGCCAAGATCCAGTCACTGTTACAGGGTTATGCTCCCAAATTAGGTTGTCAATCTTGTCTACCTATTAAATTTGGTTGCAATTTCTCCACAAGTACTCAAATATAGAAGTAAGGAGTCCTTTTCCGATTATATTTAATTTGCTTTAACAGGATAATAGGTTATTTAACAACAGTTGCAGAGGAAAGTGGTTCACTATGTAAAGAAAAGTAAAATTGGATCCCTACCTCACAGCATATGCAAATAAAACTCCTAACTCTATCAGATACTTAGAACTGATAGGGCTACAAATTTAAGAGAAGAAATGTAGAATTTTCTTGTCTTTTCAAAATAAGGAAGAATTTAATTTTTAATAGGGGAAATACAAACATAAGCCAATCAAAATTAAACATTTTCTTCGTAAACCATTGACAGGGTTCAGAACATTCTACCCTAAAATATGTCATCTCAGCATATTAAATATTTTAAGCTGAACAAATTTGAGAAATAGCAGATAAAAAAAGGACTCTCTGACTGTGCCCTGGACCAGGCCATAGATGCTTTATGTGAGAGGTGCCCTCCATAGACTCAGAGGAAAGGAGTCTATCTCCAAAACAGAGAGACACTGAGAGGAAGTTGAATGAACAGGTCCTACCAAGGTTCCCCCAGTTTATACCTAGCTAATACCCCTTCATCCTATCCTTTCCAGTCTTCATCAACTCTAGTCTAAAAACATACCGGGTTAACTGTTTCTTCAGGTTTTCATTTGTTTGGGAAGGCTCCTGTGACACATAAAACATATTAAATAAATGTGTGTGTTTTTTCTTATTAATCTGTTTTTTGTTACAGAGATATTATTCCTTTTCTACACCACAAACAGAGGAAACAGGTGAGAGAAGTTACTTACTTCATTGAAAGACTTCAAACAGTATATAAAATAATTAATGTTGATATAAATATATATTTATTTTGTATAATATACACTTACAATATAAAATTTAAAACTATAATGAAATACTATTTAAAACTGGAATTAGTTACATTTCTCATTGTGAAATTTGTATGATATTTTTGCACATTTCAAAATATTTGAACATTTTCCTCTGGGAATAGGGAACAACCTCACATACACTCATGGGTGAAACAAACTGTTTTGTATCTGATAATCTGTTGAAAAAGTGTAGGTCTTATGAAATAAAAGATAGATATTTATTAAAAATCATGAGATCAAAAATTAGGTAATAGAAAATTGAAGAGTATAACTTAAGATAACAAAACATGATAATGCTTCTGCCGCTTCTGAGATTAAAATGGTAAACAGAAAGGAGAAATAAATATTCTAGCCAGTGTTGACTAAGAATTCCTAGCATTACACTGTTATTATGACAATATCACGTCTATAAATTTGAAACTTCTATAGATGTGTTTTCTATTTTCTTACATTCTTAGAAGGTAGTGACTCCATTATTATTGAGAAATAAATACTGGGAAGCAATTATGTATAGAAATCATAAGCAGGGTCTACATAAGACTTAACTTTAGCTTTGTAACATGGAATGTGTCATTTCATTAATTTCTGTTTCACAGGAGACAATTATTACAATTATTTCAAGAAGAAAAAGCAAATCAAATGTTTAAACATTTTGCAACTTTCAGCTTCATTGGCAAGGATACTTTTGTCTTTTGTCATGCTGTTGTTAGCTTAAAGCATCCTGTGCCTTCCAACAGAAATCTTGACAGATGATATTTTTTTCTTTTACTTCTACTTCAATTGTTAATTGCATATTTACAATCCTTCAATCAAGAGGCAAAGAGAAAAAGATTAGAAAAATTTTCTATCTGTCAACAGAACTTTGTACCATAATGAAACATCTACTCATTAAATATAGAGAACTTCATGGCATCAATAATAAGTGTTATAAAGGGCACAAAGGTATTATTAATTCTAAAGGAATGCAGGTCTGGAAAAACAATAAGTCATTTTGACAGTTGCTATGAAGACCATTACCAAATGCTATGTTTACTTGACTAGGCTCAATTTATAAAACAAGACCTACAAAAAAGAATCTGCAGTTTAATCAATTGAGATGTGCTATTATGAACAACTGCTAATGGACTGAAGCTTTGCATCCCTTTTTAATGACGGAACTGCGATTGCATAGTTAAAAATTAGGGTAATTACTAGTGTGGGCAGTTTATGTGCATTTTAAAGAGAACCTTAAATCAATGAAATAAAACTGTGGAACAGATTTAATGTGACCATAAATGTTTCTTTTTTAAGTTAAATTAAGCTAAAGATGCCAGTCTATTTAAATAAAGTATGTGATTACCTTTCCAGGGAGAATTCACAAAGGTATTTGTTTATCATGCAAATTAAGGAACAATAGTGAATTTAAATTCCCAACCATATCATTGATTAAATTTCTCTGTATATTCCATGTGAAAATTCAATTCAAAGTCCTGGGAAGTAATATTTTATCTTTCTTTGCATTTTGTTTAGTTTAAAAGGAAAATAGATGGAATATTTGATGATCCAAAGAATCTAAGAGGTTAGATGATGGATTCCACTATAGTATAGGCAGTGATATATATGCTTTGAAATTCTCTATTTGAATTTGATCAACACACATGAGAAGTAGGTTTTAGTGACATCATTAGCTTTTTTAAAATGTGAACTATTTATTCTTGCATTTATTCTACTAATATATGTTTAATGTAAGTCATTCCTTTGTATGGATTTTTGTAGGCAATAAAAGACAAAGATTTCACAGAAAAACATATACTTGATTTATGGTTTTACAAATTAACTTAGGAAGCATTTTATAACATGTATATGCATTCTCCTTTTGTATATGTGTGTGTGTATGTATAAGTTTGTATATGTGTGTGTTTATGCATGTAAATGTAGCTATATATGTATGTGTATATGAGCATGTGTGCCTGAATGGTTGTGTGTATGTGTGACTTTACACTGTTAAAATAATTAACTGGTAGGTCATTAGCCTGAAGTGGCTCCAGTGCTGTGGGTTCCTATGTGAGCAAACAGAAACTCAACTCAATGTAAATGGTAAAACAAAACCTAAGCTTAGCCAATCAGAAACTGCCAACTAACATCTAACCAGGGACTTTCCACTGGAATGATCCAAGTAAGGCTACTGCTCCACTTTAACCAATCACATGTTTTCTTTACCTTATGTGTCTGCCCTATAAAACTCTTCTATTGTACTCCACCGTGGAGGCCTCAACCTCTTGCAGTCTCAAGCTATTTGATTCATGAATCACTATCTGCTCAAATAAAGTCTCTAATATGTTAATGTGCTTTGATTTATCTTTTAACAATTTGCATGTGTCTGAGAGTACCTGTGTTTTACATATGTGTCTGTTCATATGGTAAGTGTGCAATGCACAGAATCACACCCAAAGTTAGAGTAAAAGCAACTTCACCAAAGTAGGGGGATCAGTATGAAAGGATAGATACAAATTTTGGTGATTTTATAGTTTGGACTTACCAAGTATTTGGTTTTTCCTATTTTACGGTGATATCAATAACCAATCAGAAAAATGGGGGAGGAAGGGGAGATCATATAGGATTCTGGAAAGACAGTAAATGTTGAGGGAGCATAATTATTGGGTCTTGTGAATTTAAACACATACACACACACACACACACACACACACACACCCCGAAAGGTAATGTGTAGCAAATTAAATATCCTTGGATGACATTTTAAACCAAACTGAAGAAATGGTCAGGAATTTCCAATAACCCAAACTATAAAAGATGGAGTCAAACTACCATACAGTCAATCACAAGAGCTGTATGGAATAGGTTCTGTGAAGAAGAAAACAGAAAATGATTAAGAAACCCAGATAATTTCACCACAAAATATGTCACCCTGGTATGCTGATTATTTTAAATTAAAGGCCCGCGAAGGTCAGCAGATGCTCTAAGAGGCTTTTCTTTGATATTCCCTAATCTACCTTAAAACTAGATCCACCAAAGAGAACACCATTGCTTTTCATTGCCTCCCTGAAATTTTGCTATCACGGAAAAGAAGATGGAGGAATGCCACCACATCTGGATGGACTTATTCACAAGATCATATTTGTCTCTTGGGCTTATTCAGATTCCAAAGAGCATCATTTATAAGTTAATTTCTATCTCCTGGGTGCATTCATTTTCCCTAATAATTATTTTACTACCCCTTCCATTTTCTCTCTCCTCCTTCTCCTATGAAGTAAAGTATAAGCATCTGTACACCATTGAATTATTGAGTAATCACTCTCCTATGATTTCCCATCATGCCTATTAAAATTAATTTGTATGCATTTGTCTCCATTAATCTATCCATTGTCAGTACATTTTCAGTGAAATTTCACAGGATGAAGGGATGCTCTCTCTCTGTGCTCCTACAGTTCTGGGACTGTAAGCAGGATAAACTGGAATCACCCTTGTCTTCTGGAAGCCACAGTCAAGGGAACCCAGGACCTGAAAAACATCAAAAAGAATAAGAATTTACAAGTCAGACCCCTGGATGTCTACCTATGGAATCCAGCCTAGGGAGCAGTAAAAATTATTACTTATCTCATTATCCTTTCTAAATTTAAGATTAATGGGAGAAAAGCATTTGTATGACTAGTCTTGAATGTAGCAACTCTGGTATACTTTTTGATATGAATATTCATATTGTCTGATTCATTTTCCTCCCAGAACTAGTCTTTCTTTCTCCTTTGTTCCCTGTCTTCTTGTGTCATGTGTCATTGGTTGTACCACAAGACAGAACATGGGCCTAAAGCTCCTATAAACCCATTGTTTGAGCTGGTGCTCACAGACTGGTGAGTTTTAGGGTTCTTGTCAGAGTGGTGTTAGTTTAGACAAACTGCTGTGGGCACCTGAAATTATAAATGGATAAGGTTTCCCTTTTGTCTTGTTTTATGTCCTTGAGAGCTTGACTTGTGACCAAGTGGAAGTACTCTCTCTTGGTCCCTGTGATTTAGGGGGCATTATTTTTCAGGAATGTCAGGTGGCCAGTCTGAAAAGATTGGACACTCAAGACACCTAAAATATTAAGCAGCACACTCTCTGCCTGAATATGACAAGCACTCAGAAAAAGTTCTCTTGTTATAGTAGGTAGTTAGTCAGGCATAAGCCAGTCAGGAGAGGGCTCCAGTCTCCACCAGGAATGTCTCTGAACCATCAGGTGATGGTTCGGAAATTATCACATTTCCTCTCTAAAAATGATCATTGGTTGCAGGTGCCAGGGAGAGGCAATTTCTCAAATAGATAATAACACTTGAAATTGGTAACCAGCTTCCAATAAAATCTCAGGAATTGGACAGGCAGTCTTGAGCATGTGTATTAAGAGGCAAAATGGCAGAGTATCATTTTCAGGGGGCGTTCCATTGGAAAAGAGAAGAAGACCTCAGGTGGGCATGTGTACAACTTACTAAACACACTGCGCTTGCTCCCTCCCAAGTGTAAGCAGCACATCACACATGCAGGCAGCTCACCCTTAGGGAAGAATGAAGGGAAAGGGGTGCAAGACTCTGGAAGCGGCCTGAAGTTCTAGGATCAAGGTTAAACAGGACACTTGCCCTTTAAGTTGCCTGCTTGGGTTTCTTCCAAGTGTACTTTCCTTTCTTTCCTTCTCCAAGGCTTTTTAATAAACTTCCACTCCTGCTCTGAAACTTGTCTTGGTCTCTTTTTTCTGTCTTATACCCCTCAGTCAAATTATTTTTTCTGAGGAAGGGAATTGACATTGCTGAAGACCCGTATGGCTTCATTGCCAGTAACCTGGATATTTGCCAGTCTTAACAAGAAGTCCTGTCCGTAAGAAGCTTTTGTTGTCCCAATCTTTGTTATCTGGTTAGTGCAGGAAAAGTACAGTCCCAGGAAGGCCTACTCCTTGTCAGGAAGTCTGTGGCTGATGGCATCTCAGAAATTTGTGGGATACTGAAGACACCGCATATACTTCACTGTGGAAACAAGAGTCATTTTGCTTTCTTAGCCTATTTCTGGGAGTAAAATTTTGGATGTCATAGGGGCTGCCTCCTCTATGTCCTTTCTAGGAATGCTTCTTGATTATATGGTTGAAAACTATCCTGGTCTTTCCCTGAATAGGTTTAGTGGATTGAGTCACTATTGGAATAAGTACACCATCAGAATTTTCTAATCATCAATGGTCAGATGATAGAATGTTTTTGACTTAGAAAGGCTTCAATCTTTCAAAAAATATCTTAGAGAGCTCTTATTCTAAGCAGTTGACTTATTTGTACAGAAAAATCAAATTAAAAGACACATAATAGTATCATGCCTAGCCTTAGCTATTCTTTTGACAGAATTAAAGAGCAGAAATCTGACCTAGAGCAAGTTAAAATCCACCCTCACCCTGGTTTAAGTCCTCCTCTCACTGATATCTTCCTTTTCCTCAACTCTGATCCTCCAGAGATCTTTTGGATTTCTGAGCTCCTAGTCTAATCCCTTTTCTGAAATCCAGCCCCAGTTCCTCAATAAACTTCCTTAATAACCCCTAAAACTACTGCACATCCCATTTCTTCAGAAAATCATTTAGAGAACCAGCTGCCAACTTTAATGTCCACATCTTTGTGAGGTTTACAGAAAGCACTCAGGCCTGATCTAAAAGTCTACGGCATGTAAGTTGGTGTGTAAAAGCTGACAGATAAGAACTCAGCCCTTCAGAGAGTCAGGGAGAGTGCGGTCGGTCTTGGTTCCCTGTGCCTTATGATATCTCTTACTTCCTGGGGCTGTGGGAACAAATTCCATCAGCTCCAGACCTCCCTACACAGTGCCCTCAATCATGTATCCAGGAACCTCCCCACAAAAACTCACATCGCCTGCACAGTAGCAGATCTTACGAATTTATAAATCCCTTTCGTTCCCACTTTCAGAAGATTCTGCTAAGTTTAGAGAACAGTTGGGGAGGTTAGTAGCTATTCACAATCCTACTCATGGGAGCCTTGACTGGCTACTAAGAGGTGTAATTTCCATCTGTGATTATACTGCTGTTATTAGACAGGCCAGGAGGCCTCCATGAGAAAGCTACCCACAGAGGGAACAGGTGGCCAGAACCTCTTCCTGGTCCCCCTACAGATGACCCAGAAATGGCTTAGCTTAATGCTAATATTCAGGTCCTAATAGGGGCAATATCAGACGCCTGTTCTTAAGGTAAATTGGTCTAAGGTTGAATTATATACCCAGAAGGAGGGAGAGCACCCTAAATCTTTTGTTGAGTGATTTACACAAGCTTTTTAGAAGCATACTGCATTAAATCCCGAAGCATCAGAGCATAGAAATCTTCTAATTTCAACCTTGGTCAGAAATCTACTTCCTGCTTTAAAAAAGGCAACTCCAGAACAGTGTAGTTGGCTGGGCTGGTCAGCCTCTAAGTGTTATAATGAAAGCAACTACACAGTTCTTTGAAAATGACTTGCAGGAAAACATGAGAACAAAAAGAGTTAAAATATATGGTCTTTGCTTTGCAGGTTAAGTCTCCACAAAGACAAAAGCAGGCCTCGGTAAAAAGAACAAAGTGTTCCCATTTTTCATGTCAATCATAGAACACTCCACCTTATGTTTGCAAATGTGATAGAAAATCAGGGCACTGGAAAAATCATTGTCCTACACTTAAAAGAAAGGAAAACTAGAAAAAAAAAAAAAAAAAAAACCCTCCTTAAAACTCAGCATGCTCAGAAAGTTCATTTTTTCCCTCCTGTGGGACAATACTCCATTGATTGAGGGGGTCAGTTGATCTTCAGTCACACCCCAGAGCCCACCAGTAAACTTAGAGGATTTGGAACTGAGTTTTTAAGTTGATACTGGTCAACTTTCTCTACTATTTGATCAAGAGGAAATATCTCTGCCTGTCACTTCTGATTCTATTAATGCTGTTGGAGTCTCTGGGTAATCTATTTTATTGCCTATATCTAGGGCCACCTCAATATCCTTAGGCTGTCTTAACACCACCATACCTTTCTAGTATCTTACTCTTCACCAGCAAACCTTTAAGTAGATACTTGTTATGTAAATGTAATGGTATCGTGTAATGTAATAAGGAAGGTGTTTTTATTTATCTGTTCTCAGACCAAACTTCAAACTTTCTACTTTTCCTAATGGAGACACATCTTAATATAAATTCCTCTGAGAATACAATATTACAAGATGCCCCAGCTAGTCTGTGGGTTTCACATACAAATGAAATTGGACTGCTACTGGGTGCAAGCCTAAACACATTTACTGGAAAGGAACAAATCTTTTCCTTCAGGAGCTTAGTACCTCCTTTCAGGAGATGCAGAGTGAGGAATCGAATCTATAATAGTCTGCTTTTTACAGTAGTGAGTGCTTATGTTTACTACCTCTCCATGTAACACCCCACCCAATTTTACCAAGCAAGCAAGAAAGAAAAAAAATTGATTCATACAGCAGTCAAATCTATCAATTTGTACAAGATCTAAGAGCCATAATCTCCTTCTGTGCCTAACTCTTTTCCCATCCTCACCTCAATTGCTGCTGATGCAGCTTGGTTTATAGTAAACCAAGGAGATTATTAAAATGGACTCACATACCTTAGGGATATTGTGAGTATTTTCTCAAATCCTTAAAGTCAATTTAGACTCTATATCCTTTATCCAAAGATCTATCCTTTTTCAGTAGGTTGATCATTTTTTGCTCTCCAATGAGACTAACGGGGTACCCTTATTGACTCCATTCTCCTAAAAACACCAGCTGAACAATGAAATAAAACATCCAGATCTAAATTTCAATGGGTGCAGACAATTGTTACCTACTTAGGATGAGGCACTAAAAAGCTGAACCCAAAATAGTTTTGTGCATCCCTCCTCCCAAAGTAATGAAACATATGCTTAGAATATCTGGCTATTGCAGTCAATGGGTTCTAATTTTACTGTTCTTGTTTAATCATTATGTGCCCTTCCCCCAGGTATCATTCCAGAGCCCATTCCCTGGCCCTCAGATGCATTAAACTTCTTTAAAGCCTGAAAATTAGCATTGTTTACATACCCTGCTCTCAGTTTACCTAAGTTTGATAAAGCTTTTGCCATGAAAATAATGAGATTGCTCTTCTAGGGCAGGCTTTTGCTTCTCAGATCTGTCCTGTAGTATATTTTTCACACCAATTGGACCCTGTAGCAGAAGACATGTCCCATGCCTGCATGCAGTAGCAGCAACAGTTGCCCCGGTTGACAAAGCCAGCACTGTTACCTTAGGTTCTCCTATTCATCTCATGTTCCCTACGCTGTGCCCGTTATCTTGCAAGTTTGTAAGATGTAACACCTCTTTATGTGATAGTGGACCACCCATGAGCAAGCAATGTTAATCAATCTCTCCATAATCTTACACTATTGTGATATATTTTATTTTATTTTATTTTTTATTTACTTTTTAGAGATGAGGTCTCACTCTGTCCCTCAGGCAGGAGTGCATTGTTGTGATCATAGCTCGCTGCAGCTTCAAACTCTTGGCCTCAAGCGATCCTCCCTCCTTTTACCCTCCTGAGTAGCTGGCACTACACCATTGTGATGCTTAAAATCCAGCTACCCTCCTACTTCTCTCTGCTGATGAAGACCTTCACTTCATTCCATAAGACTGCCTTGAAGCTATAGAAATGGCTTTGAAGCCATGAGAGGATCTCACAGACATCTCTTTAAACAACCCAGACACTTCTTTGTGACAACTCTTGCAAATGAAATTTAAAGGCAAACATAATAACTGGCCTTGATATGGCCTTGATATAGTTTCTCCACATGAAACTCTTGAGGCACATTCTCTGCCCTCGATAATGTCAGCACAAGCTGCTAAGATTGTGGTTCTCACTAGAGCTTGCACTTTGGCAAAAGGAAAACTGCCACTATTTATACTGACTCCAAATATGCCTTTGAAGTCTGCCAATTAGTTGGCACAGTTTGGAAATCCCATGGGTTGTTAACTTCTGTTGATATCCCTCTTGCCAATGGACACATAATTAATGCACCGTTACAGGCTATTCACCTTCCTACTAAGATTGCTATTGTTCATTGCCCAGCCCACGCTAAGGAAACTGATACTATATGCCTAGAAAGTGATAGGGCAGACAGTACTGCTAAGTATGTGGCCAAAACCAACCACCTCCCATCTTTTCTCACCCCATTTATTAATCTGTCTTTATTCCTCACTGATGTTATTGGTCATCAGATTAATGCCTCACAATCTGAAAAAAAATAAATAGATACAAAGGAGTGCCAAAAATTATTAGATGGATTGTACACTGGGCAAAATTGGCTTCCTTTTAACATTTTGCTTGCACTTATTTTCCATCAAATGGGACATATATGCAGGGAAGGGATAATCAAGGAACCAAAAGATAGTTGGTACTGCTCTGGGATCTACAATATTTATGACCAAATTATTTTCCAGAACATTGTTTGTAAATTCCACCTAATTTCTCAAGGAAACTAACTTGAGGCAGCCCTCCAAAGTCCACACTGTCCCTTGTTAGATATTCCATATAGATGTGGTAGATTTACCTCCACTTTTAGTATTTTCTCACTGTTTGGTTATTGTCTGCATGTTTAGTGGATGGACTGAGTGCTACCCAATTAGCATTCAGTAGCTGATGCTACAACAGTGGTAAAGAAATAAGTACCTGAGATTATTTTGCATTTTGACGTCCCTTTATGGATTGAGTCAGACCAAAGGACTCATTTTAGAGCAGAAATAAACCACTTGCTTGCAAAAAATCTAGAGTACTCATTAACATTTCAATACCCCATAACATCCCCAATCCTCAGGGCAAGTGAAATATAGAAATCTATATGTAATATAAAAAGAACTTTGGGAAAAGTCTTATCAAGGTACTAGATTTACATGGTGAGAAGCATTATCTCTGGTCCTTATAACATCTGGAATACTCCAAATAGGAGACATGAATTAATCCATTTTGAAATAGTGTTTGGTCACTCCATACATACTGATACCTCCAAACCTTCCATTCCTGGCTTGAAGGAACACTATGGGTATTACAGTGAGCAATTTGATTCATGACTAGCTGTGTACAGGGACTAACTAGTATACTTGGGGCAAACCAACAGGTAGAAAAAGCATGACCTCCACCATCAGACAAGCCTCACCATCCTTTTCGACCAAAAGATTGTGCGTACATCTAAGTTTTTAGAAAAAAACTCAGCTGTCACCTATCCGGGAAGGCCCTTATAAACTGCTAAACAACTACACCTCCATAAAAATAAAAGACAAATGCTCCTAGACTGATGTGAGCCACGTCAAACTATACTGGGACAATTGGAAATCTGTCCTATCAATCTGTCCTATTCTCTCTCTGATCTTCCACCATGGACCTTCTTTCAAACAGTCTCTTACTGTTATCATATCACACTATACTGGGACAATGGGAAAACAATTCCTACAGGTGACCTTAAAGTAATGATTTCCAGAGCCAATCCCCAAACTCCTAAAGCAGAAGGTAACATGAGGTAGACTGCTATTTTCCCAAAATCACAGATCGAGAAACTTTACTTTCATCTAACCCCACCACCTTTTCTTCAAAAGCCTCTCTCCTGAAGAGAAAATTTAAAAGGACTCCTTGACACTCTTTTTTTTTTTAGGCCTTCTTCTTTGTGGATAACCCATTGGAAGCTTGTTGAAAGTTATCAATCTGTTCTATTCTCCTTCTGATCTTCCACCATGGACCTTCTTTCAAACAGTCTCTTACTCTTATTATCATTTACTGCTTTTGCAAAAGGTCAGGCACAGACCTGGCATTCTTTTACAGCTGTCTTCCAAACCCTGACTACATTAACTCATCAATCGAATTGCTGGTATGTCATCATCTAGAGGATGCAGAAGAACCTGAACGTATTTTCATTCCTGTCACCAACAGTATCTGGTAGATCTGCTCTGGAAGATGAATGTATAAGATATGGCATCCGCAACTAGGGAAGCAACATCTTCAGCTTGTTTTGGAAGTCAACTGAGCACAGAAAATCCTCTGTGGGAGCTCAAGAACTGTCTTTTGATCAGGTTAAATCACTAGAAAATAATTTTTCCTTTTGAATTTGATGTAGTCTAGGTATTTGTTTTGTGTAAATCTCTTGTGGAAATGTAACCCCCAATGTTAGAGGTGGGACCTAGTGTGAGGTATTTGGGTCACGGGGGCAGATCCCTTATGAACAGCTTGGTGCCATCCGACTGGGTAAAATTTCTCATTCTTATTAGTTCAAATGAGAGCTGGCTTTTTAAAAGAGCTTGGCACATCCTCCCCTGCCTCTCTTGCTCCCTCTCTCACCATGTGACATCCTGGATCCTTCTTTGCCTTCTGCCATGCTATAAGCTTCTTCTAAGGCCCTCACCAGAAACAGATGCTGGCACTATACTTCTTGTACAAAACCCTCTTTTTTTTCAGTTACCCAACCTCAGGTATTCCTTTACAGCAACACTAAATAGACTAACTCAGCATTAAAACAGAGATTATTCTGGACTTTTTCTAGTGATATAACAGGGCAATATTGCAATCAGATCCCATAGTTTGATTCCATAGATAATATCATTATACCTCCTACAAAGATCATAGAAGGTCCTGACACTGACTCATATGATGTCAACACTTGCCAAATCACCAGATGTTATGAACGACTCACAAGCCAGCCCTGTACGAGTTGGCATAGCTCACCTGCTCCTCTCATTAAGCAAGCACACACTGAAGGTTACATATAGATAGACCAAAAGTCTGGACTGACTTGGCCAGGTGAAAAAACCAAGCTCTATAACTGCCAGGACTGAACTAAAAGGCATCTTATGTCAAATACTTTGCAACTATTTCACTCCCATAGACTGACGGGGGCACATGGAAGCTGGAGATGTGCAAATGCCAATATGACAGAAGACAAAGCACAACAAACTTCCATCTGCAGGTCACAAATTCCACTCTGACTTTGTCCATAAACAACCCTGGTCTTCTCATCTTGGCTGGTGACAAGAAATATGAGTGGTTTTCACCTACATGATCAGAACACTGTGGACTTGGTTATCTGACACTTTCTGCCACCAAGTGAAGGGGTGGCCTGCCCCTCCACACCTGTGGGTGCTTCTCGTTAGGTGGGACGAGAGACTTGAGAAAAGGAAATAATACACAGAGACAAAGTATAGAGAAAGAAAAGCGGGACCCAGGGGACCAGTGCTGTGTTTTCAGAGGACCCACACTGGCACCGGCCTCTGAGTTCCCTTAGTATTTATTGAGAATTATCTTTATCATTAAAAGGATAAGGGAGTGGCTGGACAATAGGATTATTGTAGGGAGGAAATCGGCAGTAAGACATATGAACAAATCCTTGTAACATGAATAAGTTTAAAGGAAAATGCTGTGCCTTGAGATGTATATGCGACATCTTCATAAACCTTTTAGCTGTATTGCTCCAGCAAGTCCCACCTTATTCCTAAAGGTGTTTTCTCCTTACTCAGTAAACAAGACACACAATGGGTATTACCCAGAGATGTTCCAATCCCAGGGAGGGGCAGGATTTTTAACCATCAAGCTTCTTTCAGGTACTTGTTTAACAAAGACACATCCTGCACAGCCCAATATCCTTTTAACCTTAAATCACCTTCGCACATGTCTCTTGCAAGGACAAAGTTGGGGGTAGGGTCACAGATTAACAGCATCTCAAATACAGAACTAAATGGAGTCTCTTATGTCTACTTCCTTCTATATAGACACGGTAACAAGCTGATCTCTTTCTTTTCCCCACAACCAAGTACCCCACTTTGATTGTCGGCCAAATTACAGACTTGGGCTCCTTTGTTCACAAAGTGGTGCAACACAAACATATTAGACACAATGTTATAGAAAACCCACTTGCATACCATGATTCTTTTCCCCAGCATTTGGAACTTATGAGACAGAAAAACTAGATCACTCAACCTAAATATTTCCATGGTAATAGAACAAGAGTTCAATGTCACTATGCAAACACTGGTAGCACTCCAATCAGAAGTTAACAGTCTAAACTCTGTTGTATTTCAAAATGCCCATGTACTAGATATGCTGATAATTCAATGAGGAAGAACTACATAACCATTGGTGAGAAATGCTGCTTCTACATAAAGCACTCGCAATGAATAGACTCTGATCTGTACCTTTTGAAAGACAAGATAAATATTCTTCATCAGACAAATGAGGCTAAACCATTCTATTTGTCTGACCTATTCCCAAGTATGGGAGACTGGTTTAATGGTGTGTGGGAAAATGTGCTTAGATTTGTTCTTTCTGCTTATTCATTCTCATTTTAATGTATGTTCTCTTCTCCCTGTGCAGATCTTTTGCCCCGTGATTACTAACCCAATTTCTGTCTTCATAGGCATCAGTGAAGCTTTTAGTGAGCAAAATGTCCAGGGAAGTTAGAGACAGGGGAAAGAAAGAAGCCTAGAACATTTTACTCCCAAAAATGATACCTTAGGAAGCTGATTTATTTCGTTAAATCAGCAGATATTCAAATTAAAGGTCTCGGAAGTTCAGCAGATGCTGAAAGACAATTTTATACATACTTCTTTTTTGTTTTTGAGACTGAGTATCCCTCTATCATCCAGGCTGGAGTGCAGCGACAAGATCTCAGCTCACTACAACCTCTGCCTCCCGAGTTCAAGTGATTCTCCTGCCTCAGTCTCCCAATTCTCCTGCCTCAAGCTCCCGAGGAGCTGGGATTACAGGCGCCCAACACCGCACCTGGGAAATTTTGGTATTTTTGTAGAGATGGGGTTTCACCATGTTGGCCAGATTGGTCTCAAACTCCTGACTTCAAGTAATCGGCCTGCTTCGGCCTGCCAAAGTGCTGGAATTACAGGCATGAGCCACGGCTGATATTTATTTATTTACCTTACAACAGGACCCTCCAAAGAGAACGCAATTGCCTTCCATCCTCTCCCTGAAGTCTCATTATCTATCACAGAAAAGAAGATGGAAGAATGCAACCACACCCAGACAGGCTTTTTCAAAAGGTAATATCTGACTCTCAGGATCATTCACATTCCAAAGAATATCATTTATAAGCTAATTTCTGTTTCCTGGGTCCATTCATTCTCCTTAATTATTGTTTACTATCCAACAACAACAACAAAATCGTCTACATTCTGTATCTCCCACTCCCTATGAAGAAGGCTATATAAGCATCTGTACCCCATGGGTTACTGGATAATAATGCTATGGTTTTCTTCCACATGCATGATAATAAATTTGTATATCTTTTTCTACTATTAATCTGTCTACTGTCAGTTAATCTTCAGCAAATCTTCAGCAAATCTTCACAAGGTTTCCTCCTTTGCTCTTATAGGTAAAATGTGGCATCTGATTGATCTGAGAACAGGAGAAATCCAAAAGGACAAAAGGTATTTACTGGATACTTTCTGTCTTTTGGGGTTTCTTCAAATGCCATAATGGCAAGACCATTAATGAAAAGCTAAAATTGGAAAGATATTTGCCCATTCAGTTATTATATCCAGCATAGACTCTTGAAACAGACAAGTAATGCTCTCTTATATATCAAGGACACAGACAGAGAAAAAATAATGGAATGAAGTCAGAATTGCACAGGATAAACAAAAATACAAATAAAGGAAAAAGTCAAGATAAAAGTGAGGCAAGGAAACAGAGCTAGAAAATCTCAGAAAGAAAACAGACATAAGTGTTTTTTTGTTTTGTTTTTCTTTTTTGAGACGGAGTCTCACTCTGTCACCCAGGCCAGAGTGCAGTGGCAAAATCTTGGCTCACTGTAAGCTCCACCCCTGAGGTTCATGCCATTCTCCTGCTTCAGCCTCCTGAGTAGCTGGGACTACAGGCGTCCACCACCATGCCCAGCTAATTTTTTTTTATGTCTTTAGTAGAAACGGGGTTTCACCATGTTAGCCAGGATGGTCTTGATGTCCTGATCTCATGATCCACCCGCTTCGGACTCCCAAAGTGTTGGGATTACAGGCGTGAGCCACTGCGCCCGGCCAACAGACATAATTTCTAACATCACATCAAAAGATAAGAAAAATCTGCAAAGTTAAAAAAAACTATCAGAAGAATAAATAAATCTCTCATACAGAAGAATTTCATGTATTTTGTGCACATACTCCACCCTCAAGGAGATAGAGTATAACTTCCAAATGTAAGCTGAGCATAGTGACTTCCTTCTAAAATATATAGTCTAGGAAGGACAGAAAAAGGTTTATTTACAAAGTGGAACTTAACACTCTCTTAGAGAGGAGATCAAGGTCAACATCATCAATGATAAGTCTTGATGATAGCATGTATCCTTGGTATGATTAGATAAGAACAGCAATTTACCTCTGTGGTCCTCCTTTCAAAAACCCATCACCCAGTCTAAACATGAAAAAAACACAAGACAAATCCCCATTGATTGACATGCTACCTAATACTAGACCAGTACACCTTAAAACTGTCATCAAAAATAAAACCTGAGAAACTGCTGCAGTTAAAAATAGCCTAAGGAAACACAAAAATTAAATGTAATGCAGTGTTCTGGATGGGATCTTGGAACAATAAAAGGACATTAGGCAAAAAAGTAGTCTGAACAAAGTATGGACTTTAATTTAAAATAATGTAACAAAATTAGTTCACTAATTATGACAAATGTACCATACTAATGTAAAATGTTAATAATAGAAGAAACTGAGGGGAGAGTATATGGGAATTCTGTGTATTAGCTTCACAAATTTTCTGCAAAACTATATCCTAAAACAAAGCACTTATTTTTTTAAAAGTTATCAAAACCAAATCTCCTTTGAAAAGTTCACAAAAATTAAATTAAAATGTCAATGAGCAACAGAAATATTTGAGGTCAAATTCCACACAAAGTTAATATAAGAGCAAAGAAAATAAGAACCAGAATACCTACCCCCATACTTTTAGACAATCAAAGCACACCAAAAACGTAGACTACGAAAGATAAAATGACATCAAAAGAGCAAATATTTGGGTTATTGGAGTTAGAGAAGGAACTACGAAAAGCAAAGGAATAGAAAACTTAGCCACAGAAATAACAACAGAAAACTTTACAACGATGCGTAAATCTGGGTAAAAGAAGGCCAAAGATGACCAAATCAGATTCAATCCAAATGAGAATACCCCCAGATTTATCATAATGAAACTCCCAAAGGTCAAAGACAGAGAGAAGATCCAGAAAACAATGACAGAAAAGCAGCAAATAATATATAGCAGTCTGGCAGCACACTTCTCAGCAGATACCTTACAGGCCAGGAGGGAGTGAGCTGACATATTTGGAGTGCTGAAGGAAATACTGTGTTCCACAAAGCTATCCTTGAGAAATGAAGGAGGGATAAAATTTTCCCAGAAAAACAAATGCTGAAATAATTTATCACAACCAGATCTGTCCTACATGAAAAGCTAAATGGAGTTCTAGAAAGTGAATTTTTCTGGATTAAAGTTAAATTCATATAAATTTAAAATAATATGTTATAACTACAGAATGTTTTCTGTAAGCCTTATGGTAACCACAGAGCAAAAGCCTACAAAAGATATACTGAAAATGAAGTTTTTAAAAAATTAAAAGATAACATAGGAGAAAATTGCTTAACAATAAAAGAAGCCAGGCGGAGAAGAGACAAAATGACTAGAAAACAAGTAGCAAAATAGAAATTGTAAGATATTACCTATCAACAATAACATAGAATGTAAATGTGCTAAATTCTCCAATTAAAAAACATAGAGTGACTGAATGGAATAATAAAACAAAACAAGAAAAGAAAACTCAACTCTATGCTGCCTATTAGAAGCTCATTTCACCACAAATGGCACAGACTGAAAGTGTGACTACAGTTAACATTAATCAATTATACATTTCAAAATAGCTGGAAAAGAATAATTCAAATGATTTTATCATGAAGAAAAGATAAACATTTAAGCTGATATTATCCTGATTGCCAATTATCCTGATTTGATTGTATGAACCTATCAAATTATTACATGCACCCTCAAAATATGTACATCTAATATGCATCAATATAAATAAATAAATAAAAGTGCAGGGATGAAAAAATATTTTATGCAAATGGATCAAAAAAGAGTAGGAATATTTATACTTATATAAGATAAAATAGACTTTAAATCAAACACTGTTAAAAGAAAAACACAAAGAAGGCCATTATGTAATGATAAAAGGGTCAATTCAGGAGGAAGATAAAATAATTGTGGATATATATAAACCCAAACCCAAGCAACTAAATATATAAAGCATAGGAGGAGGCAGAGAAAAACAGCCTAACAGAAGGCTCTAGTGGTTGTGCCCCCACAGGAACATGAAAAGGAAAAACTGTCCACTCAACAAAGCAACTCCATCATAACCAAAAATCAGGTGAGTTATCACAGTACTTGGTTTTAATATCATAGTAAGGAGAGACACTGAAAGGAGAATCACTTACACCACTCCTTGCACAACCCCCTGCAGTGGTCTCATGGCATGGAGAGAGAATCTGTCTGCTTGGCGGAAGGAGAAAAAAGTGATTATAGGACTTTCCATTGGAACTCAGCGCTGCCCTGTCACAGTGGAAAGCAACACAGAACTCAGGTGGTGCCCATGGAGTGGGAGCATTTAGACCAGCACTAGCTAGAGGCAAATTGTCCATCCCAATGGTTGGCTTGGAACCTGATGTCTAGAAGTCCTGCTACCATAGGCTTAAATGTGCTGAGGTTCTAAATAAACTTGAAAGGCAGTCTAGGCCACAAGGATTGTAATTTCTAGGCAAGTTCTTGTTCTGTGCTGGACTCAGAGCTAATGGACTTGAGATGCATATGACCTAGTGAGATACCACCATCTGAGATGGCCAAGGGAGTGCTTGTGTTACATCTCCCCCAATTCCAGGAAACACAGCTCTGGAAGAGACTCCTTCCCTCTTCTTGAGGAAAGGAGAGGAAAGATTAAAGAAGCTTTTGTCTTACAACTTGGATACCAAGTGAGCTACAGTAAAATAGGGCATGAGGCAAAGTTCTGAGGCCTCCAATTCAGGCCACAGCTTCAGGACTTTTCTAAACACATCCTGAGCCAAAATTGAACCCCTTATCTTGAAGAGAAGGAAGCAGTCCTGGCAAAATTCATTACCTGCTGACTAAAGATCCCTTGAGACCTGAATAATCAGCAGTGGGAGCCAGGCAGTACTTACCACAGGCCTTGATTGAGAGTCAGAGCCGTGCTGAATTCAGTTATGATCAAGCAGATTCCCACTTGTAGTGGCTATAGGGGGAGACCCCTTCTTCTTGAGGAAAGGAGAGAGATGAATAAAGGTGGCTTTATCTTGCAGTTTGGGTACTAGCTTGTCCAAAGTGGGGTAGTGCACCAACTGGGCTCCTGGGGTTTCTGATTCCAGGCCTTGGCTCCTGGATGACATCTGTGAACTTGCCCTGGGCCAACGGACAGTCCAGTGCCCTCAAGGGAGAGACTCAGGCCTGGCAGCATTCAACACAAGCTGACTGAAGAGCCCTTGGGCCTCCAGTAAACATCAGCCAAAGCCAGGCTGAATTTGCCACAGGCCTGGGGCAGTGGTGGCCACAAAGAGAAACTCCTATGCTTGAGGAAGGAGGAGGGAAGAGTGGGACGGACTTTGTCTTGTGTCTTGGGTGCTAGCTCAACCGCAGTAGAATAGAGCACCAGGTAGATTCCTAAAGTTCTCAACTCAAAGCCCTAGCCCTGGCCAGCATCACTGGACCTGCCCAGGGACAGAAGGCACTAGTCCCTCTGAAGGGAAGCATACAAGCCTGGTTGGACTTACCACCTGGTAATTAGAGGGACCCTTGGCCTTAAGTGATCATAGGTAATTGCCAGGGAGTGGTCACTGTGGGCCTTCAGTATTATTATCCCACGGTTGTGCTGACTTTGAATCTGGCCCAGCACAGTCCTGATAGTGACAGCAACAGTGGTATTTGTATCACCACTTTTTCACCTCCAGACAGCTCAGTCCAGGGAGAGGGAGACTTCAATTCTTTGCGAGAAAGTAAGAAAAGACAACAAGATTTTCGGCCTGATAATCCAAGGAATTCTCTAATATCTTACCCAACACCACCAAGGTGATACTTCCACAAGTCTACAAGAGCTACAGTGTTATTGAGCTTGGGGTACCCCCAAATGTAAATATGGCTGCAAGTGACCAAAGATATAGATTGCTACACCCAAGTTCCTTCCAATACCTGGAAGACTTTCTGCAGAAGGATGAGTACAAACAAGCCCAGACTGTGAAGACTACAATAAATACCTAACTCTTCAATGCCTAGACACTGATGAATATCCACAAGCATCAGGAACATCCAAGAAAAGATGATCTCACAAAACAATCTAAATACGCTACCAGTGACCAATCCCAAAGAAACAGAGATATGTGAACATGAGACAGGAAATTCAAACTAACTCTTTTGAGAAAGCTCAACAAAATTCAAGAGAGCACAGAGAAGGAATTCAGAACACTATCAGATAAATTTAACAACAATATTAAAATAGTTATAAGAATCAAACACAAAGTTGGTTTTTTGAAAAGATAAACAAAATTGGAAAACTTTTTCTTAGCCAGAATAACTAAGAAAAGAAGGGAGAAAATCTTAATAAATAAAATAAGTTATGAAAAAGGAGACATTACAACCAATTCCACAAAAATTCAGAGGATCATTAAAGGCTACTATTAGCAACTATATGCCAAAAAATTCAAAATCCTAGAAGAAATGAATACATTCTTAGACACATACAGCCTACCAGCCTACCAGGATTGAACCATGAAGAAATCCAAAACCTGAACAAACCAATAACAAGTAAGGTGATCGAAGCCATAATAAAAAGTCTCCCAGTGAAGAAAAGCCTGGCATCTGAACGCTTCACTGCTGAATTTTACCAAACATTTAAAGGAAAATTAACACCAGTCCTACTCAAACTGTTTAGAAAAATAAAGGAGAAGGGAGTACTTCCAAACTCATTCTGCAAGGCGAGTATTACTCTGGTACCAAAACAAGACAGAGACACATCAAAAAAAGAAAACTATAGGCAAATATCCCTGATGGGCATGAATGCAAAAGTCCTTAATACTTTCAAGCCAAATTTAGCAACACATCAAAAATTATTTATCATGACCAAATGTGATTTATCTCAGGGCCGCAAGAATGGTTCAACATATGCAAATCAATCAATGAGATACATTATATCAACAGAAAGAAGGACAAAAATCATATGATCATATCAATTGATGTTGAAAGAGCATTTGATAAAATTTAACATCCCTTCATGAAGAAAACCCTCAAAAAACTGGTTATAGAAGGAACATACTTCAGCATAATAAAACTATACATGACAGATCCACAGCTAGGGGAATAGGGAAAAACTGAAAACCTTTTCTTCAAGATCTAGAACAAGACAAGCACGTCTACTTTCACTACTCTTATTCGACATGGTATAGGAAATCCTAGCTAGAGCAATCAGAAAAGAGAAATAAAGAGCATCCAATTTGGAAAGGTAGAACTCAAATTATCCTTGTTCACAGATGATACAATCTAATATTTGGAAAAATTAAAAAACTCCACCAAAAAACTATTCTAACTCGTAAATGAATTTTGTAAAGGACATAAAATAAACATACAAAAATTAGTCACTTTTCTATATGGCAACAGTAAACAGTAAACAACAGTCACTTTTCTATATGACAACAGTTTTTTTAGTTGAAAAAAAAAGTCAAGAATGCAATCTAATTTTGTGGTAACTATAAATAAAATACCTAGGAATTAACCAAAGAAGTGAAATAACTATAATGAAAATGATAAAAATCTGATGAAAGAAATTGAAGAAGATACAACAGAAAGGAAAAAAATATTTCATGTAATTTTTGAAAAAATAGAAAAAATAATCCTAAAATTTATATGAAACCTAAAAAGAGCCTGAATAGCTAAAACAAACCAGAACAAAAAGAATAAAGCTGAAGTATTACCATACTTGACTTCAAAATATTTTACAAGGCTATAGTGACCAAAACAGCATGGTACTGGCATAGACAAACATATAGACCAATGGGAAAGAATAGAAAACCTCAAAATAAAGTCACACACCGTCAGTGAGCTCATTTTTGAAAGAGTTGCCAAGGACGTATATTGAGAAAAAGACAATATCTTCAATAAATGGTACAGCAAAAGCTGGATATCCATATGCAAAAGATTAACACTTGGCCCATATCTCTCACCATATACAAAAATTAAATCAAAATAGACTAAAGACTTAAATGTAAGACCTCAAACTATGAAACTACTAAAAGACAACACTGGGGAACCTTTCGAGGATATTGGACTGGGTAAAGATTTCTTGAGTAATACCCCACAAACACAGTCAACTAAAGTAAAAATGGACAAATGGGATCACATCAAGTTAAAAAGCTTCTGCATCGAATTAATAATCAGAATATATACGGAACTCAAACAACTCAATAGCAAAAAGAAAAAAAATCACATTTTAAAATGTCAAAAATCATAAATAGACGTTTAAAAAACATACCAATGGATAAAAGTAAATAAAAATATGCTCCATTTCAGTAATCATCAAGGAAATGAAAATCAAAACCACAATGAAATTCATCTCACCTAAGTTAAAATGGATGTAATAGAAAGTACAAAAAATAACTAATGCTCGTAAGGATACAAAGAAAAGAGAATATTCATACGCTGTTCATGGGAATCTAAACTAGTACAGCCCCTATGAAACACAGTATGAGGGCTCCTTAAAATATTAACAATAGAACTATCATATGTTCCAGGTATCCTACTGCTGGGTACCCAGCCAAAAATAGAATATCAGTATATTGAAGAGATATCTGCACTCCTGTGTTTATTGCAGCATTATTCACAAGAGCCAAAATACGCAATTAAATTAAGTGTCCATCAACAAATGAATATATAAAGAAAATATGGTAATATATACACAATGGTACAGTATTCAGTCATTAAAAAATACTGTCATTTGCAGCAACATGGGTGGAACCGGAGGTCATTACATTAAGTAAAATAAGCCAGGCACAAAAAGACAATAATGTTCTTACTCATATGTGAGAGCTAAAACAGTTGCTCTCATGAAGACAGAAAGCTGATCAAGAAAGTCTGGGAAGGTAAAGGGGAGGAAGAGATAAAGAAAAGTTAGTGGGCACAAAAATAAAGTAGAAGAAAAATACAGTATGTTGTAGTGTTCAATAGCACAAGTGTCTGTAGTTTATAATTTATTGTACACTTCAAAATAGCTACTAGACAAATATTGGAATGTTCCCAACACAAATAGAACATAAATGATTGAGATGATGGATATCCCAATTACCCTGATTTGATCATTGTACATTTTATATGGGTATCAAAACATCGTGTTTACCCCAAAATGTGTATAATTTTTACCTATCAATAAAAAATAAAATACAAATGACTAAAAAATAAAAATAACAGACTATTTCAAAAAGAGTTAAGAAACAATAAAAAAATTATATATGCTTTGAAAGAAGAAACAAAACATGAACCAGAATTAGAAAAACTCAGAATTTAGGTAAGAAGACTTTTAAAATCATTGAAAATTAATTTAAAAAATATTATTTCCAAAATTAAGACTAAACTAGAAGAAACACAGAGAAAATGTTACAATATATAATGTTATAAGTGAATCGGGCAACAAGGATGAAAGTTTTAAATATCAGGGAAAAAACGAGACACTAAAGAGTTAGCAGGAAAGTGGTAAATATTGAAGACAAACCAGAAAAGGAAATCAACCTGTAGCTAATGGGAGACAATGAAGGAAAAAATCAAGGAAATTGAATAAATAGTAAAAGTTATAATTGAAGTAAACTTTTCTGAAATTAAAAAAAAAAAAAAATAGAAGTACATGGGAAAAGAGATTGGCACTTACCTGACAACATTGAGTCTGCATGAAGCCTACCAAGGCAGATTCCTGTAAAATTGTTGGGTTTTAAAGGAAGAAAAAAAATGGGTAATTAAGTAGAAGGAGCAATTACTGTTAGAAAATAATATTATCAGTTTGTCCAATAGCAATAATGCCAGAAGAAAATAGAGTAAAATATTTAGGATACCTAATGACAGAAAATATAAACCAAGGATTTAAAGAAAATCTTCAAATTTTCAATTTTCAGTCCAGAAAAATTCAACAGTTACCTACACACAGAAACTCAGATAACATTGCCACAATGTGCTCTTTCTAAAGAATCAGCTAGAGATAAAGTTTCAGAAATCAAAATGACTCAAGAGACATTTATGAGCATTAAATATATAGTTGTGATGGGGTTCAAGATATCACCCCCAAATACGACTCTATTATGCCAGAATATGCCACTGTAAAATGTAAAATATACTTCTTTGGTCCAAAGATCATTCTGAGCTGGTTTAGAGAAACTACAAATGCAAGAGATGCTTTGAAAAGTTACCTTTTGTAAGAAAAATTTACATCTATAAAGAAAATATTTGTAATGGTGTCTTCCCTTCTGCACTAGAAAGAGAAGAGTGACTTGAAATAATTAGAGGGTCTTAATCAATGGAGAAGGCATCAACTAAAATACGCAGTAACAACCCTGATTTTTAAAAGACGTTTTTCCTGGCCGTCTCATCTTAACTGAGCCTGTCCTCATACTCTTCGTTCTTTGTTTCAGAGAAAAACAGTATTTAAACCTGAAGTCAAAGCCACTTATTTTAAATCTACTCTAAAGACTTACTCATTTCTCTGAGTTATCACCTAAGAATACAGGAGATTTACATACTAATAAACGCCTGTTTGTTTTTCTCTTGTTAACCTGTCTTTTGTTACAGGGAATCTCAGCTAAGAACTAACGGAGTAAAAATTATTTTTTCTCCCTTAAAATAGCTCCTTGTAGAGTTAAGGATAAATGAGGGTTTTGGAAAAGAGTGTATAGTGTATAAGGGCTCTATGATCTCAAAAAGAATACATAATATATAAACATAAAATGGAGAAGAGACTGGGAAATGTTTTCAAGACCACTTTCCTGCAGCATATTACTATTGTTATTCTATAGGTGTTGTGGTTTACTGTGGGATGAACTATGAATAATTATCATTTTTAAGAGAAAATCCTTAGCCAAATTAAATTTAACAGGGTTTAATTGAGCAAAGAATGATTTGTGAATCAGGCAGCCTCTTAAACCAGAGTAAGCTGAGAGAGACACCAGTGCAACCATATAGTGGAAGAAGATTTATAGACAGAGAAAGAAAGTGACTTACTGAAAACACAAGTGAGGTACAGAAATGGCCAAATTGGTTTCAGCTCAGTGTTTGCCTTACTTGAACACAGTTGGAAAAATTGAACTCCTGTGGCCAAAACTTGGAGATTGACACAAGAATAGTTTATCTCTTTACACCTCCATTTAAGTTATAGTTCACTATGTATAGAGAAACTTTAGCCTGAACTTAAAATATGTTAAGGAGGCAGCTTTAGGATAAATTTGATTTAGCAATTTCCCCCTTTTGGTTTTCTTCTCAATTTTCAGAGATTGACCAAAACTTTAGTTATTTATGTCACTGTCACCATCTTACATGTACTTGTTTGGCCTCAAAACCCACTGGGAAGTAGTAGCAGAACAGTGGGTTGTGTAAGGTGGGAACAGACTTATTTTTTGTAAGGGGTAGCTTAAGAACTAAAATTATTGGTGTAGAAGAAAAAGGGAGAAATTATGAAATAGAGAATTTTAAGTAAGAACTCTGAACTCTTGGATTAAACTTTGCAGGTCAAATGTCCTGGTGAGGCAGGAAAATAGGGTCTGGAGGCAGGGAACATAAGGCCAATTCACACTTCAGCTATAACAGGAAATATCCTCTCCGTAGGGCGTACGCCATAAATGACTTTGTAACTTTACTTCATCCTCTCCATTTACACAGGGCATACCCAAAGTAACCAATGGAATCCTCTAGGGGGCATTTACACTCCCAAAGATTCCAGAATGGGCCTTTGAGCCCCTATGCTCAGGCCTATTCCCACACTGTAGAGTGTATTTTTATTTTCAATAAATCCCTTCATTCCTTTCTTGTTTTGTTTGTAGGTTTTGTCCAACTCCTTGTTCAAGACACTAAGAACCTGGACACCCTCCACCATTAGCATATTTTGGTGAGCCAGCCGGGAGGAAGAGGTAAGCTCAAAGTTTGGGATTCATTGTTTTCCCTTTCCTTTCTACTTCATACAGGAGAATCTCTTTTCCTTTCCAACCTGAGACCCTTGGCGGGCAGTGCCTAAACATGGAAGCAACTGCAGGTTTCTGACCATGGCCAGTGAAGGAGAGAGATATGAGTGTTTCAGGGAATATAACTCTATAATTTTCAACCTTGATACAATCAAGGTTGAAAATGTGTTCTTTCATTACTTTTCCCAGGGGGAAAAAAAAAAGGGAAAAGAAAGTTTCTGGAGAGAACTTTAGGAAAGTTTCTGGAGAAAACTTTAAGGAAACCATGGAAATAAGCACTGGCCTATGTCTCTTGGGTCTACAATCAATCAAGTCTGGCTTAACAAGATTGGTAGTGAGAGATTCTGAAAACCTCATATTTGGAATATTTCAAGGATAATGTTTATTTTAAAAAAAAAGAAATTGAAGGGACTCTTGGTAACTGTATTCAAAAGTTTCCACAGTTAAGTAAAAAGCTCACCTATCTCTTGTTTTGTTTGTTTTTACAATAGGTAGAAACATGCAGAGAGGTCAAATTTATTGGAAGGTCAATTTCAGCTCATTTCTAACAGAAGTGTAGGTTTAAAGGGAAGAAAGAAAAGAGGACTACTTGTTTTTATGAAGGAATAAGCAAGCTACTCAGTCATTCTTTGTTAAACATCTATTTATTCACTATATACCCTGTGTTAGGCATTACCTTAGGTGTGATCAACTCAGCTGTAGCAAAGTCACCACTAGACTACCTTCATCTATAAATGCTGGAGTTAACTCAGGTGTTCTAATCCAGAGTTAAAGGTACACAAGAAGCCTACTCAAATTTTCACCAAAATTATCTATGTGTGTCTGTATGCATGTGCATGTAACCACAAATATATTTTTATGGGCGGGGAATAAAAGTCATCCCTCTTATTAGATTCCTATAAGCAATCAATAGCTTAGGTTGCTTTTCCTAGCTTTCTTCTAATTTTAACAGTCTAAGTTTAATATTATGAAATATCATAGCCAATATCCTACTACCCTCCCCCTCCAACTTTCTAAAATTAGCCTAAGATACTAGTTAATACTTAAATTTTAATTTAATCCTAAAGGACAGAAGGCACTCATTTGAATTACGAAAGTATAATTGACTGACATGGTAAATTAACCAGTCATAGCTTTAAAAGGATTGAAAGAGATGTTCTCTTGTATTTTCATGAACATGAAAGTTTCAAATTAGACAAACCTTCAAGGTAATGCTGAGCGGTGGGTTATTACCTATCTTCTATATTTGAATTAATAAACATATATGTTTAAATGCATAAGGGCATATATGTGTTCGTGCATAAGTATATAAAATGCATCTTGCAATATAAAAATTTTAGCCTAAAAATAAAAAAAAAGAGAAAATCTGCAATTCAAACAAGACCATACTGTGTCTAGAAAATCAAAATTTGTAGGGTTATCTCCCTGGAAAGCAAGGGTAAAAAAGGAAAGATAATTGCATTGCAATTCAAGTTCCAAAGCACAAAACTCTATCTAGAAAATCACAGCCATCATGTGCATGAATAAAAATTTGCTATTTCTGAGAGAGTGTGATTAAAAAAAAATAAAGTAATATCAGGGAGAATATTGAAACTGACAGTCCAAATACAGAAAAAAGTTAACTGATTCTTCTAACCTCTTAGGAGATAGCATCAAGGTTGAAAATGTGTTCCTTTGGTTACATTTCCTAGAAAAAATACTGGAAAAGGAGAGATTCTGGGGAATATAACTTTGAGGGAACCATGGAAATAAGCACTGGCCTATGTCTCTTGGGTCTAAAACCAATCAAGTCTGGCTTAATAAGAAACAGGCTTTAGAAAAATGCAATATTCTCTCACCTTTTTTTTTTTTTTTTTTTTTTTTTTTCCATCAGAGATTTTTATTTTTGCTTTGAACAAATGTTTTTGTTATTTTAATCTAATAAAAGGAGTTGTAGAAGAATGAGGGTGCATAGAAAGGAAAAGGCATGATCCTGATAAATATGTCCACATTCGACCATCAACACCCAATTTGCTAAAATTTAAGCTACTAGAGAGAGCAAGGGAAGAGAACCCTGAAGACAGCAATTCATGAGCTTGCAAAATATATTTATGAGAAAAAAAAGGGTTTAAAGAAGTCTCCTAATGCTCCTTCCCTAGGCATATATTGACTTCATATCAAACCAGGCTATGGGCAACATCGAATGTAAGCATTTGTCAATGCATAGGTCAAAGACTTTACAGGTCAACAAAGATGTATGAAAAAGGAAATGTTGACATACTGGAATGTCACTTCCAGGTTTTGTACAGACTAAGATAAACAGCACAGGATATGGTGGTGGTTGAATCAATGTATATTATGCTAACTTGCTGTGTGACCCAGGACAAGGTGCTTAACTTTGAATCTCTGTTCCTTCTTCTGCAACATAATGATATGTGGAATATATACTCGATCTGTGTTTCATGAAATGATTTCCCAGATGATCTTTACAGTTTGTAAGAATCAACTAGGTGTGTGAGGACAGCAGAGCAGAATACATGTAAAAATGCAAAACGTATGTGTCCTATTCCAGATTTAACAGCAGGATCTTTGAGTGAGGATTGGAATGAAGACTGAGGATCTACATTTTAACAAATCCCTCGGATTATTCTTATAGACATCAAAGCATGAGGACCACTAACATAGTAATAAAGCCTTCCACCTCCCTCACACACACTTTTGCAGAGATAATTCTCATTTTGAATCCTTTCAGATTGGTCCATCCTTTTCAAAATAAAGGCAGAAGCCATTTGAAGAAACAATGATGGTTTGAACGAATTTCCTCTACCCCCTAACTACCATTTTCACAGTTCCACAGGCTCAGTTCTTTTGATTATATTATGTTCCCTTTAATATTATATGTTATTATACAATGTCCATCAGAGACAGAATATATTTAATTTAGGGTTATTGAACATTTTAGCAATGAGTGAATGTCCAACAGAAATCAAGTTGATCTTGAAGATGCGAACTGCTTTATTAAAAATTTTAATGACACAGGGGAAATTTAATCTCAGTGGGTACCTTTATCAGCCTGCTAACTCTTCAGTCAGTTCAATTCTGGTAAAGTATGGAAACACATTTGTATATACTCCTTGAATATCTTCTTTTCATGGCTAGAGATTTCTTCTTTCTTTCCTGGAGATTCCTACTTTTCTATTTTCAATCGCTAGTGCACCAATGATCATTTACTGCTGCGTTTTATTAGCCAACCTAGGTTTTATTTTATAGTTTGCAAAAGTCATTAAATTTTGGTTCATATATTCAAAATTATTTTAAATGTCTTTATACTGACCAATATCTACAGTAAATGCCTAATAAATATATGTCTCTTTCTGTCCTTAAAAAATCACATGCTAATTTGACTCTTTCTAATTCTTCATTGGATTATTGCAATAATTTCATACTTAATCCTTCCAGTCTCATTTATTGATGTTGTAGAACAGACAAATTTTGCTGAAGTGTCTTTGTTCAAATCCCTTCAATGACACTGCCAGTCAAATTATATCTAAACTGCTTTTCTGGAGTATAAAACCGTGATTATGTCCAAACATACACCCCTAGTTACTTTTAAGAAGTTGACCTCTAGAAAGCACGGTGTGGACTCTGTGGCTAACCAAGGAAATGGTCTATACGGAAGATAGTTAAGCTTTGGTTCAATGAGTGGTTGACGCTTGGGCAAGTTAGTGCCGCCTACAGGAAGGGGCTGCAATCTAGATATTTACCTCTTTCCTATCATCTTGTTACACAGCTTGTGTCAATGGAAAAGTTTCTCAACCACATGGTGCCTAAATGTAGGTAAATATGCCAGATCCTAATCTTCTCAAATGAACTATTAAAAAGGTTTTTAATAAACACTGTCATTTAAAATGTGCTCTGTAGCAATAATATGTTGAATTTAGCAGTTTTTAGAGCCTTCAAACAGAACACCTTAAAACTACTAAAGTCAAAACCGATTGCTGATATTTATCTCAATGATCTGTCAGGTTACCAGAGGCTCAATAACTTGCTATATTTTCCTTGTCTCTGTGTGCGATTTTGGGTATCTGTTTTTTCAACTTGTTGTTTTGTGATGATTGTAGTTTTACACACAGTTGTAAGGAATAATACAGAGACAACCTGTATACCTTCATTCAATATCCGCTAATAGTAACAGATTGCATACCATGAAAAGAGGAAATTGACCATGGATCTTACTTAGATTTTATTCTTGCACATTATTTAGACTCCACCAGTTCTACCTGTATTCCTGTGTATGTGTCTGTATGTGAGTTTAGTTGTGTAACCACAGTCAAGATACAAGACAATTCTATCACCTCAAGTATCCGTTTCATTGCCCTTTTATAACTATATCCACTTCCTTTCCAACCTTCTGCACTTATATTCCTAATTCCTGACAACCACTGATCTGTTTTTCCATTTTCGTATTTTTTTTTTTTTTCATTTCAAGAAGGTTATACAAATGGAAACATAATATGTAACCTTTGAGCACTGAGTTTTTTCATTCAGCATAATTGTTGGGAGATTCACCCAAATTATTGCATGTATCAATAATTTGTTTTTTTTTTTTTTTTTAATTGCTGAGTAGTATTTCATGGTATGTATGTTCCACAGTTTGTTTAATCATATATCCATTGTAGAACATCTGGGTTGTTTTCAGTTTGGGATTATAATGAATAAAGATCTTGATGACTGTCATGAACAGGTTTTTGTGTAAACATATTTTTTCATTTCTGTGGCCTAAATGTCCAAGAGTGAAATTGATGGGCCATATGGTATTTATATGTTTAGCATTTTGCAAAACTGCCAAATTGTTTCTTAGAGTGGCTCTGCCATTTTACATTTCCCACACCAGTGTATGAGTGATGCAGTCTCTTTGCATCCTTGTCAGCATGTAGTGTTGTTGCTGTTTTCTACATTATCCATTATGATAGGTGTGTAGTGATATTTGATTTGACTGTGATCTGAATTTCTTTTTTTTTCTTTTTTTTTTTTTTGAGACAAAGTCTTGCTCTTGTCACCAAGGCTGGAGTGCAATGGCACGATCTTGGCTCACTGCAGCTTCTGCCTCCTGGGTTCAAGCGATTTTCCTGCCTCAGCCTCCCAAGTAGCTGGGATTACAGGCACCTGCCACCATGCCCAGCAAATTTTTGTATTTTTAGTAGAGACAGAGTTTCATCATGTTGGCCAGGCTAGTCTCGAACTCCTGACCTCAGGTGATCTGCCTGCCTCGGTCTCCCAAAGTGCTGGGATTACAGGTGTGAGCCACCACACTCGGCTGATTGTAATCTTAATTTCTAATTCCCCAGTGGCTAATACAGCTGAAAACTCTTCTGTGTGCTTAATTGTCATCTGTGTATTCTGTTTCATATAATGTCTATGTCATTATTTATTTTGTAATTGGGTTGTTAGTGTTTTTTAACTGTTAAATGTTGAGTGTTTTTTTTTTTTTACAGAGCCTACATTTTAGTCCTTTATCGAACATGTTATTTGTGAATCTTTTTTTCAAGCTGTAGCTTACCTCAGATAAGCTGTACGGTGATTCTTAATAGGATCTTTCACAGAGCAAAATTTTCCACCTCGTGACAAGGTTCAATTTATGAATTTTTTCTTTGATAGATCATGTTTCTGATGTCATATGTAAAAACTCCTTTTTTAGTCCTATATCACAAAATACAGTTAAATAGTTACACTATTTTATGCTAAAGCAAAAATAGAAAAAGAAAAGAAAAAAGAAAATGATGTATCTTGCTAACTAATCAAAACAAGCAAAATATCTACAGTGATATCAAAGTAGACTTCAGGGCAAAAACATTACGATAACCATAAAGCACCATTTGATAATCATAATTGGGTCAATCCAACAAGAAGATACAGCAATCTAAATGTGTATGAACCAAATATCAAGGCTTCAAAATGCTTAAAAAAAAACTAATAGATCTGAAAGGTTCAATAGACACACTCTCATTTATAGTTATAGACTTCAACACTCAACTAGTAGCAACTGTTAAAACTATAAGACAGAAAACTAGCAAAGATATTGAAGAACTGAACAAAAACATCAAGCAGCAGAATCTAATTACTATCTTTGAAAACCACTACTCAACTACAAAAACATGAATATTTTTGCAAGAGCCAGTAAAACAGCCAACAAAACATCATATCCTGGGTCCTAAAACAAATCTCAACAAATTTAAAAGATGAGAAATAATGTAGAGTATGTTGTCTCATCATAATGGCATCAAACTAGATATCAATCACAGAAAGACAACAGAAAGATCTCCAAACAAATGGAAATTAAATAACTTACTTTTAAACAACCTGTGAAAATGTCAATGAATATTTTAAAATACACAGAATTAAATGAAAATGAAAATATAACGAACAAAAAATTGTTAGATGTTGCTAAATTGATATGGAAAACAATACAGGAAAAGCAATAAAGGCAAAAGTTGGTTAAAAAAACTATAAAACTTACAACCCTCTAGTAAGTCTGACCAAGATAGAAGGAGAAAAGATACCCATCAACAATAACAGGAATGAAACAGGATATACTACAGACCTTGCAACAATTAAAAGGTTAATAAGGGAATACTACGAATAATTTTACTCTAATAAATTTGATAACTCAAAAGATATTGGCAAGTTCTTTGAAACCACAACCTACCAAAATTCAATCAAAATGAATAGATGACCTTGATTGCCCTAAAACCAAGAAAGGAATTTGTAATTAAAATCTCCAAAACCTCTAGTTCCAGAAACTTCCATGAAGAATTCCATCAAATATTTTTAAAAATTGACACAAATCTTATACAATCTTTTCCAGAATAAAATAGGCAATGCTTTTCAACACCTTTTATGAGGACAGTATGACCTTGATATCAAAGTTAGTCATTCTACCAAAAGAACATTACAGACATATCTCTCTCATGAGCTCAGATGCAAAAATCTCTAAATATTAGCAAATCAAATTCAACCATGTATAAAAATTATGGACAATGATCAAGTGAGGATTTTTCTAGATATGCAGACTTCTCAAACATTTGAAAATAAATCCAGGTAATCACTATCTAAACAGTCTAAAAAAGAATTTTATGATTATATCAATTGATGCAGGACCATAATTTGATAAAATCTAATACCCAATTATGATTAAAACACTTAGTAAATGGGGAGAAACTACCCCAACTTGAGAGGGTGCATTTACAAATCACTTACAGAAGCATCAATTATAAAAGATGAAATCCTTTCCCCTAAGACAAGGAATAAGGCAAATATACCCATTTTTATCACCCTTATTCAACATAATACTGAAAATTCTAGCCATTGCATGCAATAAGGCAAGAAAGAGAAATAAATGGCATGTAAGTTGAAAAAAAAGAAATAAAACTGCCCCTACTTACAGATGACATGCTTTTCTGCATTAAAAAAATCCCAAAGAACCAACAACAAAAAATTTGAATAAGCAAGTTCAGTAAGACCACAGGATACACAATCAATATATAAAAATCAATTGTATTTCTATATACTACAAATGATCACATGAACAGCTAAATAAAATAAAAATTATACTATTTTTAATTGCACAAAAAATAAAATACTTGAGGTAAACATAACAAAACATGCACAGAATTTTTATGCTGAATGCTCTAAGACTAGGAAAGAACTCAAAGAAGACTGGCGATACATACCATATTCGTAGATAGGAAAACTCAGCATAGTAAACATGACAACTTTTGCTAAATTGATACAGAGGCTTAGCATAATTCCTATGAAAATACCAGCAAGGATTTTGTACATATAGGCAAAATTATTTTATAATTTCAATAGAAATTCAAAGAACTAGAATAGCTAAAACAATTTTTTAAAAACTGGAAGGAATTACTCTCATTGTTATAGAAGCTTAATATATAGCCACAGTAATAAAGAGAGTGTAGTATTGATGGACTGTTTGACGTACAGATCAACCAAATATGTTAGATAACTCAGAAATAGACACCTACAAAACTGATTTTTTGACAAAGGTACAAGGAAATCGCATGGAGAAGCTTTTTAAACAAATGGTACTGGAGACATTGGAAATACATAGCTAAAAATATTAACCTTAACCTAAATCTCACACCTTATATGAAAATTAACTCAAAATGGACCACTTAGGTAGGAAATTGTAAATTATATTTAGATATAAATTCATAAATTTTGTAGGAAAAAGTAAGACTTTCTTATAAAATAAATGACATAGTTTTGGATGATATATTTCAAATTCACTCTGACTTTTAATCAGTGACTTCAGACCATCTACATTTAAATTAATTATTTCTATGTTAGGACTTAAGCATATCATATTATTATTTGTTTACTATTTATCCTCCATTTCTCATTATGCTGTCTTTTCTTACCTTCTTGTAGGCTATTTGAATATTTTTACGATTATATCTTATTTCATTTATGCTTCATTGGAGTATATCATTTTGTATAGTTTACTTACTAGTAGTTCTAGATGTTATAATACACATGTGTAACTTCTTGCATTCCACTGATGTCTATGTTTCACCATGCAAATGAAGTATTGAAATCTTACCACCATTTAGGTGCCTTTATCCTCCTCACATTTTAAATTATCTCTAGTATTTCCTCTCTATACAGTGAGCACCAAACAGATAGAATTTATCTTGTCATTAGACATGATATGAGAAACTCTTAGGAAGAAGAATAACGCATATTTACCCCTGTTTTTATCTGTTTATGTTTTTTCCTTTTGTTTCCAAAGTTATATTCCTTCTTATGCCAGCATTTACTTTCTGTTTGGAGAATTTCCTTTATTTCCATTTAAGTAATTCTCATAATTTCTTTTCCTGAGAACGTTTTTATTTTCCCCTTCTTTCCTGAATAGTTTTGAATACAAAATTCACGCTCATACTCTTTTTTTTCAACACTTGAAAAATTTCCATTTTTGCACCATGATTTCTGATAAGAAATCCAATATCATCAAATTTAAGTTCCACTGTAGGCCATGTGTCATTTTGTTCTGGCTGCTTGTAAGATTTTTTTTTCTTTGTCTTTAGTTTATGGAAGTTTTGTCTAATGTGTCTGTAGTTTATGTCTTTTGAAAAGCTTTCAGACATTATTTCTTCACTCTTTCAGATTCAGATGTTTTCTCCTCTCCTTTCCGGACTCTGATGTTAAGAACCATAGGTCTTTTGCTGTTCCACAGGTCCAAGTCTCTACCCATGTTTTTATTTCCCTTCAGCTGTTCAGATTAAGTGAATTCTGATGATCTGTCTGCAGGTTCCCTAATTCTATCTTCTGTCATCTTCACTGTACTACTAAGGCCTTCTAGCAAGTCATTTATTTAAGTTACTGTATTTTTTAGTTCTATCACTTCTATTTCATTTTTTAAACAATTTCTATTTATTTACTATTTTTTTTGTTTTGTTTTAGTTCCTAATTATTTCCTGAAGCAATTTTGTTATGGCTGTTCTAAATTCTTTGTCACACACATCTAATATCTGATTCATCTCAATTTTGGCTTCTATTCGTCATTTTCATTTGAGTCGTGATATTAATATCCAAATATCTAAGATCCACTCAAATATCACTTGTCATGTGGAGAACCAGGATCCACTAAATCCACTGAATCCTACTTAACTTTTCTGTTTCAGCAGGCAGCCGCACTGTTAAGGCTTAGTGTATAGACGCTGGCCCAGCACGCTACAGCTCTATGTTGTCACCTTACATGCAGATCAGGACTTACGCTGTCAGCAATGTGGGTGGTGTTTGGATTGGCCCCCTGGGTTCTGATGTTGCCACTGCTGTGAGCACACTGCACCCCAATGACACTGAGTATGGATCTCCCCACCAAGTCTCCACTGTGCTTCCTCTTTCCTGATCCCTTGACCAGTGAGATGAAGCCTTTTGTTTTCCTTTTTAATTTTTTCTCTCTATGCCTGTTGGCTGTAGGATGCAAGGCTTTCCAAAATCCAGCATGTATGAAAGATAAAAATAAAAACTGTGGAAATCACCATAGTTATTGAAGTTTTAAGGACCCTAGCTAGCCTACTTTCCTCTTTCCCCATTTCAGAATTATTTTATGATTGTCTGGTGAATTATATCAAGGGCATCTAGTTGTACTGAGGAAAGGAGAAGGGAAAAGTCATTCCATCATTTATTTCCTCATATCTATTATTTTCAAGAATAGCAGTATAAATATCATGATTTCTCTTTCTCTGTTTTAATATCTGTGCTATTGGTATTGATTCTAGATACGATTGACAGGTTCATGGCTCTAAATATGTAGGAAAACCAAGGGATTATATAGAGAGGAAATTCTCCTGTAAAAATATTTTAATTCAGATGAATATATATCCTAATATAAATTTCAACTACATAAAGCATAACTAAGCCAATATTTTAAATAAGCACATATATATAAATTTTTAAATTTTTAGTTATAATCTGTGAAAAAAGATACTTTAGTGAATAATATGATGTACTAGGCTTCTACAAGCAAAATTCTTAATATTACTAATTATTGATTTTAGGGCCTTTCACACACTGCTCTATAATGAATGACTTCCTTCTCCAATATAAGCCTGAAAATATTTCCCGTCTGACTTTTCAGAAGATTTCCTTCATCAACCAGCAAAAAACCTTTGTGGACTTCTAGAATTTGAGTTTTGAGGTTTTAAATATAAAGTGAGGACTTACATTCCTTACATTCCTTCGTCACCCATAAGTCACCTGTCTTTCACCTTTCCTTATAATCATCCAATCATTTGTTTATTAGACAAATATTTGTTGAGTACTTATTTTTACCAGGCACCATGCAGCACTGAGAAAATATAATAGTAACAGTGCAAATATAGACATGGCTCTGGCTCCTATGTTATTTCACTATCAAGCATTTAGAAAGAGTGATTTGTGCTCTCTATAAATCACTCATTCACTCCTACACTTGAATGTTAGTCTTTCATCTCATCATTTTACAAATATCAAAGATCACCAGACTTCCTAACCTCCAAATCGCACTCTCTGCATCGATTATTTTCTTTCTTTATTCTCACCTTTCTGAATCAGTCCAACATGAAGCCTATCAAAATTATTTGACCACTTGTAGTTTTGTTTCAGTGGCCCATTCTCATTTATTTCTAAACCTTAATTCAAGAATTTCCCATGTTTTGCCCTTAGATTTTTATCTCATGTAACTATTCAATCTATGTCTCAAACCTAATTTTTTTCCTGACTCTAAATACCTATTTCTGACCATCTAAGAGACATTGACACGTGGGATTTCCCAAAACCTTTTCAAGTCTAAAATGCCCCCAAACAGATCTTTCTCCTATAAAATAAATTCTATTCCTAAAATCTTATGATTCCAGGCAGTGCTCAAAATACAGGAAGGAAATGAAGGCACATAACTTTTAATATTGCCCAAGAAAAATATGTACTGTGGACTGAGGATAGGAACAAAAGCAGAACCCTAAGGATGGCTGACACTTCTGAGACAGGGAAAAGTAGGAGTTGCTGCAAAGGCAGAACTCCTCAGGGAAGGGAGAGGTAGGAAGAATTCAGGGAAAATGCAATGTCATGAAAGCAAAGGAACAGAGTTTTTCTTAAAAAATTAATAAATCAGTGTCTCCTGCTTCCAGGAATATCTGAAGAGTGAGAAATGAACGATAGAGATGGTGTTTCTTAATAATTAGCCCTACAGAGTTCTCAGCAAGAGCGTATGTAGAAAACTGATTGGGTCAAAAGACAATCAGCAGGAGGCTGAGAAGTCAGTCAATGAGTTGAGGTAAAGTGAAGACAACAAAGACAAACATGTTTTCAAAGAAAACTGTAAAGCGGGGAGTAATGGGGTGTAGTTACAGAAAGATGAGAGATGGAGTAGGGACTTTCTTTAATCAAAAAATATGGATGCTTGATGTTGACAGCAAATAACCTGGAAACAATTAAAGAGGACCAGCCTGAATATAGAAAAGAAAGAGAAGATTGCCAATTGAGAATAAGTGTGAGAGTGTGTGTGTGTGTGTGTGTGTGCATCTGTGTGTGTCTGTGTGTTTGGGGGTGGAGTGTAATCCAAGAAAAAGTATCATAAAAGACCGTTAAACAGGAGGAAAACCTTTTCTTTCCTTCAGAGGAATTAGTATTTTCTCCTGTATTCCCACTTGTGCTCCTTTCAAGGTCTCATCTTATAGCAAGCTTGTAATTATTTCTACAAAATTGAGCTTTCTATTTATCAAAATGCATCTGTGTGTAGCCACCAGAAAGTATTCTCCATTAAACAGGATTTCAATATTTTACAAATTGGTAAAGAATCTCGTCTCTACCATTTATTATATTTGTCAAGTTGAGTTTCTCTGGTCTTCAGTTTCCTCATTTGAAAAATGGTAATAGTATCTACCTCATAGAATTATTGTTGAAGTTAAAATGCTTAGAACAATGCCAGGAACATGATACAGGCTCAGTAATATTAGCTATTTTTATTTACCATCAAGTCTAAATTCCTCTGCTCCAGAAACTCTAGCTAGAAGTTTCTATACTGATCTCAAAGCTGGTCAAAAGTGTTTTTCTCATTATTCTCTGCAGAAATACTGCATTCATTGTCTCTTAGAATACTGTCTCCTGGAATTCTTACTTCTTGGACAAGCTTATCCTGATCATATTTATTTTTCAACTTAATACTCCAAATTTGTATAAAGTATTTTTAAAATGTTCCTGTATTGACAAGTTTCTTTTGACTCAGTCAATATCACTAAAGATTATATATACTATAAATGATTATAGAATGTCTCTGTAATGCTTTAATTTTAAAAAATAATTAATAGTCTTATCTACAAAATAAGTTGTAACCTCTTTATAATATCATCATGTGATATATTTATATATGGGCAGCTGGGTGTGATTGTGTGTCTTTCACTATAACTAAGGTAGTAATGGACTCATGAACAGATAAAGCTTACTCAATATAGGAAATGTGTCTTTCTGGCCCTGAAGTGTGAATGGGACATAATCTGCCTTAAAAAATTAATGATCTCAGACATTTCCTTTCATGAAGTTAGGGTTTAATTTTACTTTAGCTACTTGACTTAGTTACCTAAAATTGGAAATTATGCTAAAGTTATCAAGTCTACCTGAGACACATGAAGAAGTAAATACAAATCCTTCTGGACCTAACCCCCATATAATACTGACAAATGAAACTCTAATGAGTATAATTTCAAAATGCAATTATAAGGCTTTTGTGGAAGGAGCCACTATAAAAAGAAGTGAATCATCTCAAAAGAATAGCAAAAACGAATATCCAAAACCTCAGAATATAGAAATATAGATAACGTGAAATAAGCATATGTTACGTTTAAAGAAATAAGAGATAGCATATAAAGCAGGAATAGAAACAAAATATTATATTTAAAAGGCAAATCAGAATACCTAAAATAATTAAAATTTTATAATTAAAATCTCAATGGTGGGACAGTTGCAGTGGCTCACACCTGTAATCCCAGCATTTTGGGAGGCCAAAGTGGGTGGATAACGAGGTCAGGAGTTCAAGACCTGCCTGGCCAACATGATGAAACCCCATCTCTGCTAAAAATACAAAAATTAGCCAGGCATGATGTTGTGCGCCTGTAATCTCAGCTACTCAGGAGGCTGAGCGAGGAGAATTGCTTAAATCTGGGAGGCGGAGGTTGCAGTGAGCCAAGATCTCACTAGTGAACTCTAGCCTGGGTGACAGAGCAAGACTCCATCTCAGAAAAAAAAAAAAAAATTCTCAGTGGTTTCTTTATATACTATATTACAATTAGAATTATCTGAAGAAAGAATTAGAGTTGTCCTTTGATATATATATGTGACGGATTGGGTCCAGGGCCTTCACATATACCAAAATCTGCACACATTCAAGTCCCACAGTTCACCCTGAGGGATCCAGGTATAGGGAAAGTCAACCCTCTGTATACACAAGTTTCACATTCTACAAATACTGTGTTTGGTTGAAAAAAATATGCATGTATGTGAACCCATGCAGTTCAAACCCATGTTCTTGAAGGGTTGCCAGTAGTGAACTGAAAATCTCCCCAGAATATAGCACAAAGGGACAAAGTAATAAGCACTATAAAAAAGAAGTTCTATTCTGGAATAAAAAATAGAATGTGAATATATAATATGCAAATAAACAAAGTTACAGGAAAGCTCAATAGTGATAATGGAGAAAAATAATATTAGGACTGACAAAAGCTGTGAATCATTACGTTCGGGATTTCTAAAGAAATCCCAAGCATAGAAACCAACTAAAAACAAAAACAAGCAAACAAATACAAAAACTGTTCTGGATAGATCATAGTGCAATTATAGAACACCAAAACAAAGAGTACACATGTAAAAGTAGCCTTGGTCAGGCACGGTGGCTCACGCCTGTAATCCCAACACTTTGGGAGGCCGAGGCGGGCAAATCACAAGGTCAGGAGATCGAGACCATCCCGGCTAACACAGTGAAACCCCATCTCGACTAAAAAATACAAAAAATTAGCCAGGCATGGTGGCGGGCTCCTGTAGTCCCAGCTACTTGGGAGGCTGAGACAGGAGAATGGCGTGAACCTGGGAGGCAGAGCTTGAAGTGAGCCAAGATTGTGCCACTACACTGCAGCCTGGGTGACAGAGCGAGACTGTCAGAAAAAAAAAAAAAAAAAAAAGAAGCCTTACTGAAAAGAGAGTTTGCATTGAAAGAAATGACAGACTAAGTGTAGACTTTTCAAGAGAAACAGTATAAAAAGGGAAGTAATTAAATAATAGTTTCAAGATGCTCAGGAAAAAAAAAAAAAAAAAAAAACTGCCAAAATAAAATTTTATACCTAGCTAACCTCTCATTTGAAGATGATAGTTAAAGACATTTTTTGACCAATAGAAACTGAAGAGTTTATCACTAACAGATCCTCACTAATGAAAATTGTAAAGGGTATACTTGAAAAAGATGGAAATAAAACCCAAACAGAAGGGCCCTCACATATACCAAAATCTGCACACATTCAAGTCCCACAGTTCATTTTGAGGAATCCAGGTGTGGGGAAAGTCAGCCCTCTATATACACAAGTTTCACATTCTACAAATACTGTGTTTGGTTGAAATAAATCTACATGTATGTGAACTCATGCAGTTCAAACCCATGTTCTTCTAGAGATGCAAGAAAAAATGATAAGCAAAGTAGAGGCTACATAGTCGGACAAATGATAAATATACTGAATATATTGAATGTCGATTTTTTATTATCATTTCCAGAATATAAAAATTGAAATAAAACAGTGGACAATAATGACTTGTAAGATGGGAACAATTGCACACCAGGAGTGAGGCAGTGGGAATGGGAGCAGTTTATCTAGGTTGGCTATGTAAGCAATGTATAAATGATACTGAGATCAGGTAATATCTCACTGTGGTTTAATTTGCATATCCTTAATGGCTAATGATATCAAATGTCTTTTCATGTGTTTATTTGCCATCTAGTTATCCATTTTGGTGAAACAACTATTCATAACTTTTCTTTTTCTAATTGAATGATTTGTTTGGATTTTTTACTATTGAGTTTTGCATTATGTAATTCCTTTGTCAGAAAAGTGGGTGGCAAATATTTTTCCCTATTCTGTAGCTTACCTTTTCATTATCCTCACAGAGTCTATTACTCAGCAATAAATAGTATTTATTGATACACACACACACACACACACACACATTGGATGGATCTCAAGGGAAACACACTAAATGAAAAAAGAAAAAATTATAATCTCTGCCTCCATTTTTGCATAAATCTTCATACGGCTTACTCTCCTATGTCTCTGTGTCTCACAGCTCTCTCTCCTTTCTCTTATAAGAACACTAGTCATTTAGGGCACATCCTAAATCCAGACGGATCTCAAGAGTAATAACTTTATTACATATACAAAGATTCTATATCCAAATAAGGTCACATTCACAGGTACTCACTCTGAGGAATTGGACATATATTTCTGAAGGACACACTTCATTCTACTGTAATAGAGCAGCACCATTAATAACATTTTAAAATATCTATATTATTTTCCTTCATGTATTCCTCTCTTCTTCTCCATCTTAGCCTCTCCCATGTGTGTATATAAACCATTACAAACTAATTGCAGACATTATGCCTCTTTACTCCTAAATATGTCAGCATATATTTTCAGAAACAAAAATAATCTGTTATATCACCACAGTATATCAAATTCAAGAAATAAGGAATATAGGACCCATATTCTAATTTCACCAGTTGTTCAATAATGTTTTTTGTGACAATCTTGTTTTCTCTCTTAATGTAGAATCAAATCCATGGCCATGAATTGTATTCATTGTATGTGTCTTTATTTAGTTTCATTTAATCTAGAACAATTTCTCAGTCTTTCCTTTTATCTTATGACGTCGATACTGTTTTATACATTTTGAGTTTGTTTTATTAAGTGCATGTAAGTTTAGAATCCATCACATAAACAGAACCAATGACAAAAACAACATGATTATCTTAATAGAGGCAGAAAAGTCCTTGGACAAAATTCAGCAGCCCTTCATGCTAAAAACTCTCAATAAACTAGGCATTGATGGAACGTATCTCAAAATAATAAGAGCTATTTATGACAAACCCACAGCCAATATCATACTGAATGGACAAAAACTGGAAGCATTCCATTTGAAAACTGGCACAAGACAAGGATGCCCTTTTTCACCACTCCTATTCAACATAGTATTGGAAGTTCTGGCTAGGGCAATCAGGCAAGAGAAAGAAATCAAGGGTATTCAGTTAGGAAAAGAAGAAGTCAAATTGTCCCTGTTTGCAGATGACATGATTGTATATTTAGAAAACCCCATCATCTCATCCCAAAATCTCCTTAAGCTGATAAGCAACTTCAGCAAAGTCTCGGGATACAAAATCAATGTGCAAAAATCACAAGTGTTCCTATACACCGATAACAGACAAACAGCCAAATCATGAGTGAATACCCATTCACAATTGCTACAAAGAGAATAAAACACCAAGGAATACAAGTTACAAGGGATGTGAAGGGCCTCTTCAAGGAGAACTACAAACCATTGTTCAAGGAAATAAGAGAGGACACAAACAAATGGAAAAGCATTCCATGCTCATGGATAGGAAGAATCAATATCGTGAAAATGGCCATACTGCCCCAAGTAATTTATAGATTCATTGTTATCCCCATCAAGCTACCATTGACTTTCTTCACAGAATTGGAAAAAACTACTTTAAATTTCATATGGAACCAAAAAAGAGTTCACATAGCCAAGACAATCTTAAGCAAAAAGAACAAAGCTGGAGGCATCATGCCACCTGACTTCAAACTATACTACAAGGCTACAGTAACCAAAACAGCATAGCACTGGTACCAAAACAAATATATAGACCAATGAAACAGAACAGAGGCCTCAAAAATAACACCACACCTACAACTATCTGATCTTTGACAAACCTGACAAAAACAAGCAATGGGGAAAGGATTCCCTATTTAATAAATGGTTTCGGGAAAACTGTCTAGCCATATGCAGAAAGCTGAGACTGGATCCCTTCCTTATACCTTATACAAAAATTAACTCATTATGGATTAAAGATTTAAACATAAGACCTAAAACCATAAAAACTCTACAAGAGAACCTAGGCAATACCATTCAGGACATAGGCATGGGCAAAGACTTCATGACTAAAATACCAAAAGCAATGGCAACACAGCAAAACTGACAAATGGGATCTGATCAAACTAAAGAGTTTCTGCATAGCAAATAAACTGTCACCAGACTGAACAGGTAACATATAGAATTGGAGAAAATTTTTTCAATCTATCCATCTGACAAAGGGCTAATATCCAGAATCTACAGAAAATGTAAACAAATGTGCAAGAAAAAAAAAAAAAAAAAAAACCCATCAAAGTGGGCAAAGGCTGTGAACAGACACTTCTCAAAATAAGAAATTTATGCAGACAACAAACATATAAAAAAGCTCATCATTACTGGTCATTAGAGAAATGCAAATCAAAGCCACAATAAGATACCATCTCATGCCAGTTAGAATAGCCATCATTAAAAACTCAGGAAACAACAGATGCTAGAGAAGACGTGAAGAAATAAGAATGCTTTTACGCTGTTGGTGGGAGTGTAAATTTGTTCAGCCACTATGGAAGACAGTGTGGCAAGTCTGCAAGGATCTAGGACTAGATAAACCATTTGATCCAGCAATCCCATTACTGGGTGTATACCCAAAAGTTTATAAATCATTATACTACAAAGACATATGCACTCATATGTTTACTGCGGCACTGTTCACAATAGCAAAGACTTGGAACCAACCCAAATGCCCATCAATGATAGGCTGAATAAAGAAAACGTGGCACATATATACCATGGAATACTATGCAGCCATAAAAAGATGAGTTCATGTCCTTTGCAGGGACATGGATGATACTGGAAACCATCATTCTCAGCAAATTAACACAAGAACAGAAAACCGAACACCAAATGTTGTCACTTATAAGTGGGAGTTGATGAATGAGAACACATGGACACAGGGAGGGGATCATCACACACCAGGGTCTGTCAGGGGTGGAGGGCTAGGGGAGGGATAGCATTAGGAGAAATACCTAATGTAGATGATGGGTTGATGTGTGCAGCAAACCACCATGGCACCTGTATACCTATATAACAAACCTGCACGTTCTGCACATGTACCCCAGAACTTAAAGTATAATGATAATAAATCTGTTGGATTTTAAAACCTCTTTACCATTAAGTTTGCACAGAATATTTTTTTAAAATTTGGACTGTTCTTCCAAAGTCATTTCCCTCTTTTTAAAACATTTGCTTCAGGGAGAGAAAGCTCCTAGTGATTATGATGTTGAGTTTATGGAATCAAGTAAAGGATTCCTCTTGGAAGGGGATTATAGCAGTAAAACCATAGGCTTCAGGACCACATAGACTTGAGTCCAAATCTTGACTCTGCTTCTAACTACCTATATGATCTTGAAGACAGTCTTAAAGTTCTTTGTCAGTCAGGTTCTGTATATGATAAAGAGTGCCCAAGTAGGGCAATTGTCAAGAACAAAACCGGACAATGTCTGTCTCTGACATAGAGTAAAAACTCACAAAGTCTAATTTCTGTTCTTCTTATGATTTACTATTGCACTCTTCCCTTACTAGACTGTTTTGTCTCTTACCTACTCCTGCTCGCTAACCTATTTTAGCTTTTGATTTTTTAATTTTATTGATACCTAAGAGTAAATGTAGGGAGAGTGAATAATTGTAAATCAAAAATCAACCCTTTGTTATTAAACTATAATTACTTTTAATATAAATAATTTAATCATGCAGGAATAAAATACAAACCCCTAATATGAAATAGTCAGTAGCTAAAGATTAAACATAGGAATCTGTTCACAACTGACAGGAATTATTTATTTTGTTAACATAAGCTTTTATCCATTTTAACTAAGATCTTCGCCCTTCATTATAGTCATTGAATTCTGTCAATTAATACATGATAGTGTTTAAATTTCACATTCCCAGTAGAGATTCATATCAGATCAATATTCACCAATTGTCACCTGTAATCAATATTTAATGTCTTACTTGAGCTAATAAATGGTTACCTCTTCTAATAGATACTGAATAGAATTTAAATTTGTGATTTTACTATTATTCTTTTCTACAGAAGACATTAGCCATAATAGATAAGATCTATTTGTAAATGCAGAGCAATATAATTCATATCATATAACATGCAAATTTCTAAATTGCAAATGTGTATATGTATAAGCATAGGGTACATCTCAGAAAAAGAAAGTGCATAAAGTGAATATTTTTTTGTGTTGTGATTATTCTTCCTGTGTGTGAGTTGAAGAAGTCAACTAGTTTCCTTTTAGGGTGATTTGTAAAAAAAGAAAAAAAAAATCCTCTTTAAACGCTAGAATCACTGCAGGAGGGATGTTCACACCATGAGAGGCACACGGTCACAGAGATGTAATGAGGGAGGGAATCACACAGTAACAGCTCCAGGTTCTGGAGATGCTTTTCCTGATAATGCTGGATGAATTGGACTCTTGCAGTTATCAGCCACAACTTCATAAGAGGTACATCAAGTTTTAAATAAGCTACTGTGGATATCCAGAAGGTTCCAGATCTGGAATTCAAGGTGTCAGAATCCCAGTGGAGAAACTTTCCCAGTGTGACGAGGTAGGGTGTGGGGCCTTGCTGTGACCTCACGTTATGTGGTTTGGAGAAAACCTGGAATCTACCATTTTGAAAGTTTGCCCTCTGTGATTGAACAGCTCTCCCTATGCGACTTAGGTTTAGTGGTGGGAAATTCCTCTATGGTTACCTGGCAGCCATGTGTACTGCCATGTATCCCCCATGGGCATTCCAGTGGCTGAATTTAACATAGAGACCACCCCCACTAACATATTCTGATTTCATTTCCAGGAACTAACAATATCCTCTGAGTCCCTGACTGGAATCCCACCTGTTGATGCAATGGGGGCTTAGAAGTAGGAAAAGCAAACATATTTAGAAGACAGAGAACTGTAAAGCAAATGCATGTTATTTGGTTTGAACTGAAACATAAGATATCATTTATGTTCTCGGTTATTACAAGAGAAAAAAATTTAATTAGATTGTCTTAAAAAAAAGTCGTTACCCTGTTTATATTTTTGTTATTTGGGCAAAGGTAGAAGTAGAGGGGTAAAACCTACTATTTTATTCTGATTTTTGCACAAGTTTTAGTAGAAAATTAAATAATTCTCTACGACAGGTTTAAAAAACGTCTATTCAGATGCTTTACCAGTTTTTAACATTTTTTTTTACGGAACTTATTTTTTTAGAGCAGTTTTATGTTTACAGCAAAACTGAGTGGAAAGTACAGAGGTTTCTGGTATATATGCTGCCCCCACAAATGAACAACCCCGCCCACTATAAACATCCTCCACCAGAGTGGTACATTTGTTACAATCAGTGAACCTACATCAACACATCATTATCACCCAAACTCTATAGCTTCATACATTTTAATTAGATGATTTGCCTCTTACTGAGTTATAAGAGTTCTTTATATGTTCTGGATACAAATCCCTTAACCAATATATGATTTGCAAATACTTTTCCCATTCTGTAGGTTGTCTTTTCACTTTCTTGATGATGTTCTCTGAAGCACAAAATATTTTAATTTTGATAAGGTAGAAATTATCTATTTTGTTATTGTTGCTCATATTTTTGGTATAATTTAGAAGAATCTTTTGCTATATCTAAGGTCCCAGGGATTTACCCTTATGTTTTCTTCTAAGACTTTTATAGTTTTATCCCTACAATTAGGTCTTTGACCTATTGAAAATTATCTTTTGTATGTTGTGTGTGTAAAGGTGCAACGTCATTATTTTGCACACAGCTACTTAGTTTTCCCACCACTACTGGTTAAAATCAAAACAATTATTTTCCCATCCAGTGGTCTTTGTACCCTTGTTGAAAATCAGCTGAGCATAGATACTTGGTTTTATTTCTAGAGTTCTAACTCTATTCCATTGTCTGTCCTTGTGGCAGTAACACATCATCTTGGTTATCATTACTTTGTGATGAGTTTTGACTTTTGAAATTAGGATGTGTGAATACTGATACATTATTCTTCTTTTTGAGATTCTTTTAGCTATTCTGGGTCATTTGCAATTGCATGTGAATTTCAGAGTCATCTTGACATTTTTTGTAAGGAAGTAAACTGAGATCCTAATAGGGAATGTATTGAACCTTTAGATAAATTGGTTCAGTGTTGCTATGTTAACAATATTAATTATTCTAATCCGTAAACATGGGAAACATGGGATGGTTTTCCATTTATTTAAATTTTCTTTAGTTTTATCAAACAACATGTAATAGCTTTCAGAGTATAAGTTTTGCAATCTTTTGTTCAACTTTTTTCTATTTTATTTTGTGGTGCTATTTTTAATGGAATAGTCTTTTGATTTTTATTGTCAGCCTGCTTATTGTGAGTGTAGAGAAATACAATTGATTGTTATATATTGATCTTATGTCCTGCAACCTTGTTGAACTTTATTATTAGTTCTAATAGTTTTTCAGAAGATCCTTTAGGATTAGAAATTTTTTACATAAATAATGCTATCTGTGAATATAATAAATTTTACTTCTTTCTTTCCAGTGAGGGTTTTATTTATTTATTCAGCCTCATTTCCTTGGCAAGTAGCTCAGATACAACGTTGAAACAAAAGTAGATTTCCCTGTCTTGTTCCTAATTTTAGCGGAAAAGTATCTAACCTTTCAGCAAGTATATTATCTGTGGGTTTTTCATAAATGCTTTTATCATGTTGAGAAAGTTCTCTTTTATTCTGACCTTGTTGAGAATTTTTATCATGAAAGGTTATTGTAGTTTATCAAATGCTTTATCTGTGTCTACTGAGATAATCATATACTTTTTCTAGTTTTATTCTATTGATATGTTATATTAATTCATTTTCAGATTATAAACGAACCTTGCATTCCTTGAATGAATTTCACTTTGTCGTAAGATATAATTCTTTTTGTAGGTTGCTGTATTTGGTTTAGCAGCATTTTGTTGAGGTTTTTTGTCTTCATTTTTATAAAACATTTTGCTTGTGGTTGTCATGTGATGTTTTTGAGTTTCATATCAGGGCAGTATTGACCCTATAAAATAAGCTGGGAAATTGTATCTCCTCTTCTATTTTTTGGAAAAGTTTATGAAAAATTGGCATTAATTCTTTTCTTTTTTTTTTTTTAAATCATACCAAATATTTATTTCTGAATACATTGGAATGAAACTAAAAATCCATAGTAGTAGAGAAACTAAAAAATTTACCAATATGTAGACATAAAATTACACTTTTTTTTTTTTTTTTTTTTTTGAGACAGAGTCTCGCTCTGTCACCCAGGCTGGAGTGCAGTGAATTCAGTGTTGATGCCGCCTGGGTCTGAGATTTTCGTTGTGGGTAGTTTTTAAAAATTACTACTTTGGTCTCTTCACTGTAGAAAGATATCTATCTCACAATGTTTAAAAGTATGAAAGCATCATACTATACCCAATGAATATGTGGATTATTTATGTGTCAATTAAAAATAAAATAAAACTTTAAAATAGGCTTAGAAAAAGTACATTAAAGTTGAAAATTTAAGTTCACCTGGAAACCTGCGCATTGATGTTTATAGTAGCTTTATTTGTAATTGCCAAAACTTGGAATCAATCAAGATGTTCAGTGGCAGGTGAATGGATAAACTGTGGTACATCCAGACAATGGGATATTATTAAGTGCTAAAAAGACATAAGCTATCAAGCTATAAAAAGACATGGAGGAATTTTAAATGCATATTACTAAGTAAAAGATGCCAATCTGAAATGGCTACAAACTGTATAATTCCAATTATACGACATTATGGAGAAGACTAAACTATAGAAACAGTAAAAAGATTAGTAGTTGCCAAGGGTTGAGAGGCAGGTGGATCACAGAGTATTTTTAGGGCAGTGAAACTATTCTGCATAATATTTTAATGGTAGATAAATATCAGTATATATTTGTCCGAACCCATAGAATGTTCAACACTAAAACAGTGAACCCTATTGTGTCATAGATCATGGATTGGGGTGATAATGATATGTCAATGTAGGTTCATTAACTGTAACAATTATACCACTCTAATGGGGGATGTTGACAATGGGAGTTGCTATACATGTGTTGAGGTATAGAGTATATGGGAAATTGTAACTTCTTCTCAGTTTTGCTGTGAACATAATACTGCTCTAAAAAATAAAGTGTATTAAAAAATGAAAAAAGTAAAAGCAACTGCTTGGTCAAAAACGCCATAATTTTTCCTAATAACCTTTTCCCTATAAAATAAAATGTTAAAAGAAGAAACAGATCTATTTGCTAATTTATTTCTTTTTTTTTTTTTTTTTTTTTTTTGGTCAGTTTTGGTAGTTTGTGTCTTTCTAGAAATTTGTTTTAAATTGTCTAATTTATAAATTAGAAAATGTCATGTTTCATGACATTTCTTGATATATTTTTATATCTCTTAGTTATCAGTGCCCCCCTTTCATTTCCAATTATAGTAATTTGAGTTCTCTCCCTCTTTCTCCCCTTGATAAACCTGACATTTTGTTGATCTTTTCAAATAATCAGCTTTTCATTTCATTTCTTTTCCCCATTTTTTAAATTCTCTATTTCATTAATTTCTACTCAAATCTTTATTATATCATTTATTTTACTTGCTTTATGTTTTGTTTTTTTTCTTTTTCCAGTGTTTTGAGAGGAAATACAAGGCTATTAATTTTCTATCTTTTCTATTTCTTAACATAGGTATTTGCAGCTGTACATTTTATTCTGAGCACTCTTTTGGTTGCATTCCATAAGTTTTGGTATGCTGTGTCTTCATTGTGTTTTTATTTTATTGTTAATCTTGTTGAACTTTTGCATAGTTGTTCTATTATTAAGGGTGAAGCATTTATGTCTGCAACTCTTATTATTCACTTGTCTATTTCATCCTTTATTTTTATCAGTTTTTGCTTTATCTGTATTGCCTCTTTGTTATTGAAACCATATATATTTATAGTATATAATACAAAAATATTACCCTTATATTCCCTTTTCCTCTTTTTTGTAGCATTATTATTACACATGTTACCTCTATTAATGTTACAAACTTAATACATAGTTGTAACTATTAATTTCCACTTGCAGTCATTTTCTTAGCCCAAAACAGCTTTGTTCCCATCCACTTCCTTTGTGTTGTTTTTGGTACCATAATACAAATGTATTACATTCCTCTATGTTATTGGCTTAACAATACTTTATGGTACATATTACTTTATATAATTGCTTTTCATATTAGCTAAGATGAGAAATGAGAAAAATGCACATTTATACTATCTTTTATAATTACATAATTACATTACCAGTGCTCTTCCTTTCTTCTAGTGGATTCAAATTACTGTCTGTCATCATCTGCTTTCAGTTTGAAGAACTTTCCTTAGTATTTCCTGTAACAAATTATTTCAGTTATCTGGGAATAAGTTTATTTTATTTTATTTTATTTTTCAAAGGATAGCTTTGCTGGATAGGAATCTTGATATACAGTTTTTGTTATCTTTAAATATGTTATCTTACTACCTTTCTGTGGAGAAGTCACTTATTTATGTTATTCAGGTTCCCTTTGAGGACTAAGCTCTGATTTTTTATCTTGCCCAAATTCCTATCTAAGGGGTCTGGGGAGTCATGCCCTATAAACCACAAGTTCTCATCAGATGGGTTTCATTTGGCCCTGTATATCATGACTTACTTTCCAATCGGACTCTGGCATTGGAAGAAAATCACAATGTTTTACCTCAAAATATATTTCTTTGCTATACCTTAAAATTGCCCTGCAAATTCTCTTGTGACAAAAATCCACATTCTATAGGAAATCTCCTTCCTCCTTTGTTTTCCTTCCTTCCTTCCTTCCCAGATCCAGGAGATAATCAACTAAGAAGAGCCAGGCAAGCTTTTAGGTCTGATAAGAAACATTTTACAACCTGCTGTCTCTCTGGAGACCTCTGAGAGATTCCTTTGCACAATAAAACGTGGTCTCCACAATTCTTTACCTTAACATGAACGTTCCTTTCCATTAATCCCAGGTCTTCAGATAAAGTAACCAATTGTCAACCAGAAAATGTTTAAGTTGACCTACAGCCTGGAAGGCCACCTGTACCCCACTGCTTTCAGTCATCCCGCCTTTTTGAACCAAACCAATGTATTTCTTAAATGTATTTGATTGATGTCTCATGCCTTCCTAAAATATATAAAAACAAGCTGTACCTCAACCACCTTGGGCACATGTTCTCAAGACCTCTTGAGGGCTGTGTCATGGACCATGGTCACTCATATTTGGCTCAGAATAAATCTCTTCAAATATTTTACAGAGTTTGACTTTTTTTTTCAACACCTTCTAAGTGAAGAGTCATTTTTCTCTTACTGCTTTCGATATTTTATCCTTGTCTTTGACTTTCAGCATATTTGCTATGTCTCTGTTTGTGGATGTCTTTATGTTTATTCTACCTGCAATTTGTTACACTTTCTGAATGTGTCACTAAGTGTTCTTCAAAAAATTTGGGGAGTTTTCAATTATTATTTCCTCTAATGTTTCTCTCCTCCTTTCCTCTAATGCTTCTCTGCTTCATTTCTGTTTTTTGGCATTTCCACTGCTCACTATTGGTGTGATTAACAGTGTCCCATTATTCTATGGGGCTCTCTTCATTTTTCTATTTTTCTGTTTTTCAGATTGTATTATTAACCTATCTTCAACTTTGCTAAACCTTTCATTTGACATTTTAAATATACTGTTGAGCCTCTCTCTGGAATTTTTCTTCTTAGTTATTGTATTTTTCAACTCCAAAATTTCTACTTGCTTCTTCTGTATAATTTCTATTTCTTTATTGATGTTTTCTGTTTGATGCAACATTGTTATATCTTCCTTTACTTCTTTAATCAAGGTTTTCTTTAGTACCTTCAACATATTCATAAGGGATAATTTAAAGTTATTTTTCTGTTAAATCCTAGCAGTCACTCTCATGGGCAGTTTCTACCAACTGGTATTATTTCTAGTATATGGCCATACTTTCCTGTTTCTTTGCATGTGTCAATCATTGTTACCGTTATTATTGGAAATGAAACATTTAAATAATGTATCAAAACAACTCTGGATTCTGTTTCCCCCTCACCATGTGGTTTGTTATTTATATTTGCTAGTTCGTTTGTTTAGTGACTGGCTGAATTATTTTAGTGTAGTCTATTTCCCATTCCATATTATTAACCCTATGATGTTGCTTCTAAAGGAGGCACAGCTATGGACATATCCAAAGTTACCCTGGAATTAAAGTGGTTTTAGCAATGTTCCTTTTTCTCTTTCTTGACACACCCAGCTGTTAGGCTCCGCTAAATAACAGGCCGGTTGTTTTATTGTTTGAATAATGTTCTGTGGCATAAATTGCTCTACAAATGAATCCGATAAATCTGGGATTCTTTGTAGAAACAGTTCCCAAGCTCAATGATTGATATTTGTTCTGACTTCAAGAGAACTCCACCCAACTGTCTCCTTCTCCAACTCTCTCCTACAAACTAAGCCTGTAGTTTAGCCTGTATCTTGAATCTCCCCCAACTGTCCCCCACCACAACCTCCACTGTTTTTGAGGAAACCTTTAAGCTTACACTCTGTAGTAAATGAAGTCAATTTTTGGGGAAAATTTCTGTGGTATCTGTTTTACAGCCTGTTTCTGACCCCAGACAAAATCCTTAAGCCAGAGCTATGGAGCTTGGGGTAGAAATAAAGGCAACCATTTCTTTGAGTGACACAACTCTAGGAGCTAGGTGCTTGATGGAAGGGAACGATCATTAGTCTAAGGTTCTCTTGGCTTGCTGCTTCTAGCAGGTGAACACTGTCTTATGAGCCAGGGCAAGGGCAGTCAGGGTCAGAGCATTCTCTGCAGTTTCCTGTCCAAATAGAGCCTCCATTTAATAGGTGAAGGCTGGGCAGATAATTGGAGCCCCACTTCTCAACTTCACTTGCCCAAAATTTAGCTTCCAGAACAGGTATTTGGTGGCAGGATGGCAAACACTGACACCCTACTCCTCTCAGAAAGAAAGTGCTCCCACTGGGAATTGGGAAAAGAAGTAGCCCAGTGTTCTTGACCTTGGCAGTCTGCAGTGCTGTTTCTACTTTCTGAGCTAGGAGAGAAGAGAAAAACAGTGGTCTTGGTTGAAATACCACAGTCTTGCTTTTCCTACTAATTGTATAGATGTTTTTAAATACATGCTTCTTCATTTTTATTCCCCGAAGACCATTTTCAGAGGCTTTAAGATGGTTGTCAGTGTTGTTTTAAAATAATTTTTACCAGTTTTAACAGAGAGCAGGTCCAAAGAACTCTTCGTATTGACATGCTGGAAGTCAACTCTCCTTTATATTTACATTTTATCATTTCAAATTATTGGCATATTTTCTGTATCCCAACTAACACAAGTGATTTCATAGAAATTAAACAACATCTAAATCAGTTGTCAGCGTATGATTTTTATAGGAAAATGATCATGCATGTATTTTGTAACAAAAAATTATATAGAATGTAAATAGTGATTTTAGTGATTTTAAAATGTAATATAACATACATTGTGCATCCTTCAAAACATTCATATTGCTTCTTTTCTAGTTTGTTGTACTAACCAACACTGCTTCAGGTGCCAACAAAAGTTAATAAATGAGGCTAAATAATAATAAAGATACAATGTTTACACTTAACTTTACACGTAACTTGAGGAGATTGACCTTATATGAAATTATATACTTTCTATGAGTTAAGAAGCAGCTAGTGAACAAAGCATTAGAACAAGTCAAAAGGTGCCATAGGATAATATTAATTTAATTTTTAAAATTTTATGTGGATTATACATCATGGCAACACAGACTTTATAAATGACATTAAACCTGTGGACATATTTTAATGGGATATTAAATATAAGAACCTTATGAAAATTTTACATTGAAATTTGACAGATGAACGCCTCTGAATATTGAGCACTTTGCCCAATTATAAAATTGTCTTTTGCATTCATGTTTTCTGTAGAATGATCAATACACTTTTCAGCTTGAAGTAACCCACATAGAGTTAATTGCACCTTAAGCAGAATATAAACTCTTCTATCAGAGTATCTGTGAGTGAGAAATGAGACACCAGGAGGTTAAGCAGTTTTCCTATTTTTCTCATGGTAAATTGGTTCCAAGTAATTTCAAATCACTTTTCTTTTAAATGAAAGAAAAACACAAATAGATGAAAATGTTCTGGATAACCGGGGTCGGGGTCAGAGTTTCTCAGAAAAATTGAAGAAGGTGGAAAATCTGAATGCAAGAGGTAGGTCCAAAATTTTAGATGATACTGTGAATATTTTAAGGTCACAAATTTTCCTGAAATCACAGACTTTTGCCCCAAACATATTCAGTTTATAGTTAAAATAATGTAAATATGTCTCTACTTTTCAGTTTTGTCATATTTACCATTACTTTATTCACCATTTCATGAAGTACTGGTGAGTGCTTTTGCTCAGATGTTTTGCTAAAACTTTTGGCTATCACTCAATTCTAAAATATCAAAAATTGTTTTACACAATGATCCCCCGTGAAACTGCTGAGTTTTAAACTGAGGTTTTAATATTAGGAGATATAAGCTTTAGTTTCATAATGAAACTCCAGAAGCTCAGTTTAGTCCAAGTTTCACATGAACATAAGACCCAAAGGCTAATGAAAGCAATCACTAAACCTGGAGATTAAATCCAAAATCATAACACTACCTTACTCGTATGGCTGTACTAACAGCATGTTTTCAATTTTTATCATTAAAATGCAAATATCTGGAATGATCTCTGAAAAATCACAAGACGTTAGAACCAAATTGCCCATTATCAGAATCATGTTTTCTTCCATGTCTAAGCCATAATTAAGTCTAAGAATTCTGACCATGAATTTGGGCATTTATCAATTCCACAAACAATAATGAGTTCTACTAAGAAGAGACTTCCAGTTCTAAAATGGCAGAGAAGAAGTAACCTGGTTTCATTCTCGCCAACAGAAACCAAAGCAAATACACACCGTTGAGTAATATCCTAGAATAATTAAGAACATGAGACAGTTACTAGGGCTATACGATGGTAAGAGAATCAGACTTTCCTATCTATAATATTCTTTTTCCAAACAGCTCAGCACCAAATGCATGGGAAAAAATTCCCCCACTCATGGTTTCTATACTGGAAACAGTGAGATTGAGGGGAACAAACAGCTTTCCAACCATCTTGGGTTCCCTGGCAGGAGACTTGTTTCTGCCTCAACCTACAGGATGTATCACAAATGCCTGAAAGGAGAAATATCCCTGAGGACAACCAGAGAGAGAGGGGGGAAATGAGACTACCATCCCCAGCCCTGAAAATCTGCTCTGTAACTTAGCAAAAAGAGCTCCCAAATCAGAGTGGCTATTCAGCAGCATCACACTGTAGAACGTTCATTCCATAGATTCCTGGGCAAGAACACCTAGCTAGCCTTCCCACACTGCTGGAATATCTCCTTTGGGAGTTTCCACATTCTGGAATGATGGCCTCTGATTATTTACTAGAAACAAAATAAGCCCAAGGCAGCTTTGTTCCCATCTACTTCCTTTGTGCTGTTTTTGGTACCATAACACAAATGTATTACCTGCACAAGAAACCACAGCAAACAGGGAACTATGACCTCCCCAAATGGAAAAACAAGGAACCAGTGACTGGTCCAAAAGAGATAATAATATGTGAACTCCCCAACCAAGAGTTCAAAACTGCAGTTTGAAGGAAACTCAGTGACGTCCAAGAAAACACCCACAAAAACATTCAGAAATTATCTTAGAAATCTAACAAAGAGATTGAAAACATTAAAAAAGACCAGAAATCTTGTAACTAATAAATATATTTGCTGAACTGAAGAATTCATTATAGGCTCTTGAGGGCAGAAAAGATCAAGGAGAGGAGAGAATCGGCAAGCTCAAAGACAGGCTATAAGAAAACGGAATGAAAAGGAATAAAGATTGCCTACAAAATATAGACATTACCTGCTAAGACCAAGACTAAGAATTATTGGTGTTCAAGAGACAGTTGAGCAACAACAAGGGGTAGAAAGTTTACTTAAAGAAATAATAATGTAAGACTTTCCAAAACTCAAGACAGAGATTATTATCTAGGTACAGAAAGGTCAGAGAACAGATTTGACCCAAATAAGACTCCCCAAGGCATATAATAATCAAACTTTCAAAAACCAAGGAAAAAGGGAGAATCCTAAAAGCAGGAAGATGAAAATTGCATAAAAAGATCTCCAATTTGTCTGGCAGCAGACTTCTCAACAAACACCATACAGGTCAGGAGATAGTGGGTTGACTTTTTCAAAGTTTTGAAAGAAAAAAACTGCCATCCAAGAATTTTATATCCAGCAAATCTATCCCTCAAATATGAAGGAGAGATGAAGCCTTTCCCCATCAAAGAGAATCTTAGAAAATTCATAACAACCAGATCTGTCGTATAAGAAATGCTAAAGAAAGTTCTTCAGTCTCAAAGAAAATAACCACAAGCATGCAACAAGAAACTATTTGAAGGTATAAAGAAAACTGGGAAAATTAAGTACATGGAAAAACCCAGAGTAGTCTAATACTGTGACTGTGGTGTGCAATCTCCTTGTAACTCTATGTAGAGCCCAAAAGACAAATCTATCAAAAACAATAATAGCTGCAGTAACTTGTTAAGAGATAGGTAATATGAAAATATATAAATTGGAACAACATAAGTCAAAATATGAGGGGGGGGTGGAGTTAAAGTATAGAGTTAAAGTAATGAGAGGTTGATGAATGAGTACAAACATACAATTTGATAAAAGAAATAAGACGTCATGCTTGATAGATCAGTAGAGTGACTATATTTTACAATAATCTATTATACATTCCAAAATATCTAGAAGAGAATAATTTGAATGTTTCTAGCATAAAGAAAAGACAAATATTTAAGATGATGAATATCCCAATCAAACTGATTTGATCATTACAAATTATATGAATTTATTAAATTGTCACATGTATCATGACAATGCATACATCTTTTATGTATCAATTTAAAAAAATTAAAAATATGAGTGTCTACTTTGTGTCAGACATTATGATATGCTCTGGGAACACAAAGTTAAATAAAAACATATTTGTTTTTGAAGAGCTAATGGTGCGATAAATTATCATACAATGTGTTAAGTGTTATGCTTTTAGAATGACATGAGAATACAAAGGATACATATAAACCATACAGATCACGGTAGAGTTGAGGAAGAGGAAATGTTTTCCCAGAGGTGATGTTTAATATAGTTTGAGGAGGTAAACTATAGAAAGTTAGACAGAAGGAAGACAAGAAACTCAGACAAACATTTCAGAGAGAAGTACGAAGATACATGAGCATGAAAGAAACAGAGCTTCTTAATCATAAGCAGTTTGATATATGTAACAGGAGCATGTGTCACAAGAGGAGAGAGGCTACTACAGAAAGGAAGAGAGTTTTTGCAAGTTTTGTGTACTAAAATGAAGAATTTGTCTTACTGCAAAAACTTAGAAAAAATGATAAAGAGATTTGAACAGGGTGTGACACGGTCATATTACATTTTCAAAAAATTCCAATGATAGCAATATAATATGAGGAGTAGAAGGGAAAGGAGGAGGCAGAGGGCAGTTGGAAGGCTACTGGAGCAATGTGACTTGGAGGTCATTTGTTTGAGAACAATATAGTGTCAAGGGGAAAGACAAGGAGCAGGAGAGTATGAAAATATTAAGGAAATAGATATCAGGACCTGGTATCTGATAGTTGAGGAACAGAGAATGTTTAGGATGCTGAGATAACCATTTTGGCTCCAGGGTGTGAATGAAAGGGAATATAAAAGGAAGAATAAATTTGGAAAAGGAGAACATTTGTTTGAATCATGAATGGTATGATTCACTTGTAAAACATTAAGTGGAAATATCTACTTGGCATATAGATGTGTGGTTCTAGAGCCCTGAAAAAAAATGTTTTCAGATATGCATTCCGGAGTCACAAGAATATCTATGTGAAACCATGCAACAAAAGCTCCCTACTTATGGAGTGTATACCAAAAAGAGAAGAAAATGAAGAAAATCAAACCTTAAAGAGCAAAAATATTTAATGGACATGTGAACAAGGAGACACAGGCACGTGCATGTGTACACACACCCACCCACAAATCACACACACACACACACACACACTCACACACACAGTTACAGAGGAGGAGCCTGAGAGTTAGATGGAAAACTAGGAGCAATCAGCATCACTGAAACAGAGTAGAAGAAAGAGTCACAAAGTCAGTGGATAAAGTGTTTCATTCATTAATTTGTTCATTCCTTTGTTCATTCATTGATTCAACAATGCATTCATTGCACACCTGAGTGAGCCCTTACATTCCATCAGCAGGAATGCAGAGTATGCACGACAGAAAGTCCTTGCCCTCTAAGTGCCTTTGGATCATATTTGCTGTGAGCCTCCTGTAGCACCACCTGGAGCACCACTTATTCAGAGTAAGAGATATCACGTGTTCCTGCCTCCTTTGAATTATAAAGAACCTCTCTCCACAGTCCTGCTTCAGAGAAGAATTTTTGAAGTTGCTTGACACTCACTGAGTATAAACTTCTAAATTCATGGGTGAGGAGCTGAGCTGTATACCTGAGCCCTTTAATGATTCACTCATTATCTGATAATTTGAATATTTATCCAAGGTTCATTAACTGAAAAATACATTGAGAGAAATTATCATCGTGTGAGGCTTGCAGGCACTTTTGCTTGAAAAATGAATATTGTTTTATGCTTTTTTCTTAAGTATTACTTTTAACTGTAATAAAAAGAAAAAAATTGAAACAAAATTTTATAATAAAAATGAAAATTAAATCTATATTAGATATGATTTGTTACTTTCATTTTTGCTTAGGTATTGAATCCTCTGGGAATTAATGTAACTTTGATGTCAAGATAAAAATTATATTGACTTTGATTCAAATTAATAGGGACACAAAATTCCAGATCATGTAACAAGTATGACTAATTTAGTCATGTATACTCTAACATGTAGACCAATAACCAGATCTTTAGGATACTCACTTTTTCATTCAATTATTTGACTTTGGCTCTGTTTTGTGAGTAATGTTTATTGGTACAACATTAATGTTGGTTTAAAGAATATATTTCTTTTATTTTAGCATTTTGCCTCTTTCTTCAACCCTTCCCCCACTGAGTCACCAACCCAGACTAAGGGGCAAAATTGCTTTTTCCCCCTGAAATATATTTGTCCTGTACATTAAAATGATTGGACAAAGGGTGAACTGCCCGACATTTTCTGAAATAGTAGCATTTCAGAGTACCTTTTCTATTGTCACAGTCTGTACCCTTCAGAAGTATGGCTTCAATTTTGCTCTTGAAATATGAGTCAAGCTATGTTACCAACACATATTTTCCCTTTGTCATAACATTTCACTTATTCTGCAGTCTGTAGACAGCTTATAGGGTGCATCTTTTCCCCAGTCTCATTGAAATAGTATCTCCTTTCTATTTGAATTCATTTTTCATTAGGGGAGGCAAAATCAGATCCTGTGCCCAATAAACAGAAGCACCTGGCCTAAGGATGTGTCATCCATGCTGAGTGTTGCCCCCTGGTAATGAACAACAGTGACAAGCCACTTAGGAGAGGTAAACACACGAGTTAGGCTGCCTCCCTGCATGTACAGTACTCTGGTAGTCATGCATGATTTATCTATCCCTCACCTTCACCTCGCCTCTACGGATTAATCAAACATGTAAATTGCAGAGTAGAAACAACTTGTTCAATGGGCTATAATTTAACTGTGTTTTCTCTGTTTCATCACAGTTTGGTGAATTCACACAGTTTGGTGAATTCACCCAATGGGGTTAAAAGCCCCATTGGACATCTTTCATAGCTTGAGTGGAACACCGAGGAAGCACACACATACAGTGCCCTTAGCTTTATTCAGTGTTCTGGATTTGTCAAAATTTTATTTTAAAAATGTAAGCAATTGTACAGAGTTGAACATTTTAGAGATATTGGTGTACTTTCTCAATTCAAGCAAAATACCAAGACACTAAACAGACTTTAGTAGCAAAACAATTATTTTCTAGTGTTATCCTCATCAAAGGAAATATTTCCATTAAAGCTGATCCCTTTAAGTAGAAATGGTACTAGGTCTCATTATTTTTAAAATGCCTGTTATTTCAACTAAAAATGAAATTATTCATTATTTACAAAATATAAATATAATAAAGACAAAAGCAAGTGAATTTCAAAATGAAATATAAATTACACAATAAAATCTGTTATATTTTGTAAGAAAATCTATTCAGAGTAATATCAGGGGAAGAAAAGAAAGTAATAAGTAATAAGAGAATCTAATACAGCACATTGCATTTTGTAATTAAATAGGAGGACATTAGAAGTAATTCACCAAGCTTTGACCTCAGGAACAAAAACAGATGCAGGGCCATCCTGTGCTATTTAAAATAGGTGGTAAAAGGAGTATATGATAGTTAACTGTATTTTTTTTTTGTTTGTTTGTTTTTTTTTTTTTTGAGAGAGAGTCTCTCTCTGTCACCAGGCTGCAGTGCAGTGGCAGGATCTTGGCTCACTGCAACCTCCACTTCCCAGGTTCAAGCGATTCTCCTGCCTCAGCCTCCCGAGTAGCTTGGATTACAGGCATCCACCACCACACCTGGCTAATTTTTGTGTTTCTAGTAGAGATGGAGTTTCACCATGTTGGCCAGGATGATCTTGATCTCTTCACCTTGTGATTTGCCTTTCTCGGCCTCCCAAAGTGCTGGGATTACAGGCGTGAGCCTGGCCAACTATTTTCTTTTTGTTTTCTTTTTCTCTCTCTCTTTCTTTCTTTCTTTCTTTCTTTCTTTCTTTCTTTCTTTCTTTCT
>NC_045440.1:60631571-60767038 GCF_002776525.5 Piliocolobus tephrosceles
TCTTTCTTTCTTTCTTTCTTTCTTTCTTTCTTTCTTTCTTTCTTTCTTTCTTTCTTTCTTTTTCTTTCTTTCTCCCTTCCTTCCTTCCTTCCTTCCTTCCTTCCTTCTTTCTTTCTATAAAAAAAACAAATAAGTATAGAATTGGACCAAGTCCTTTTCACTTTCGGTAAATACTACAGGCTCTTGGAGGGCTAAGGGTTTGCTAGGACTTATTCTGGGCTCCCTCGGCTTAGAATGTTAGTTTCCTTGAAAAACTACTGTGCCAAGTGCTGAACAAACTACATGTTTATCAACACTGATGATGTGTATTTATGGATGCAATAAGAAAAGACTAGAAAGGGGAGGGAAAATGTGGTATCTACTACAAGTTTCTTCCAGCTTTGAGCTTAAAATAACATAAGAAGAGATCATCAACAAAATATGAATAGTAATAATCTTCTGGGGGAAAAAAGAAAAAGAAACCAAGGATAAAATGAACTGAATGAAAACGAAAATAGCTTCATATAGAGAAAGTAGACACATTAAAATCAAGAGTAAAAATAATCAAATTGAAGCCCCAGGTTCAACGAAGGTAGAAAATATTTTAGAGCTCTGAGAAACATTTGAGAGCTGAATTAAACAGGCTAAATTAATTTTTGAGCAATTTTCTTACTGGGGAAGACTGAATTCATTTTTTTCACCTTAGCAAATTTTTCACCTTACCGGAATTAATCTCCCCATGGGCAAAAAAGTCATTTACATTTTTTAAGTACAGAAAGATCTGAGGGTTTTCAAAGAAGCTTTAAATGATATGAGTCATCATTACAAGTGTGTGAACAATTGGGTTTTTAAAGTCCTTTAAGTCTATACTTGCGAGTGATTTTAGAAATACTGGACTCAAATCCCAATATTTATAGCATTGCTTTCCTTGCAAAGTAAACAGAGTGGAAGAGGAAGGTCAAGTAAAATTTAAAAAGATGCTTTACCTATCATTAAATAAAATGTGACTAAGTAATGCAGAGTATCAAATGCAGATTGATTCATTTTATAAAGAAATAGAAAGCATCTGATATTATTGCAAAATTAATAGCTGATTCACCTTATTTCTGTTTTACCAAAACATATACATTTATTCATTTAATATCCTCTACACACACACGTTTTTCATCTAAAGTACTTTTTTTATTTTACCCCCGAAATAAATAATTGTATAATTTTCATGTTTGCTAAGTTAGACTAATAGTTGAGCATCCAAATAAGTAATGAAATATGTGCTTTAAAATTAGAAATCTTGACTTCCTACAACTCCTGAAATTAATGGAAGATAGTTTCCAAATTCCCAACAGATGTTAATATTTCAAATTTATAGACAAGAAGTCTAAATTCCTGGGAACTACCAGGAATTCATAGTTTAGGTTCACCTAACATTTCGTAGGATTCATTTTAAATGAATTCTTCTGTTCATACTTGCTGATAAGTTATGTGGGGTGTTACTTTTATGATAACTTCCACAGCTCCACAAGATATTTATTCAATTTGATCTCCATGGCATTGCAATACTCAGAAAAACTCATAACATGTATAATGTTTGTCCATGTTACTATTTATTCTCTCTCTGAGTTCACTGACGTAAATGTTAGGTAAAACTGCCTGAACCATTTTATCACATTTGCATTCACAAACGTATTCAAGTCTCACTATCATTTCTACCCTATAAACTAGTCCTTTATGTTCACCAAACCCCCTTTCCTTAACCTACCCCCAAAATCACTTGACATCTGCTGTAACTATTGTAATGTTGAAATTTACCAAAAGCTTTCATAATAAATTATGCTCATCCACTTTCCTTTTTTCACATGCTGATTTATACCTCAAAGATCAATAGTTGCAGGAGTCATGATTATTTTCCCTTCCATAAATCATATAACCCTTTAGATAGCATTTTGTCTACATTTTCAATGATTTTTATCCTTTATTGCAAAGTTCATCATTTTACTTCAATAGCAATGTGGCTGCTGCTAAAAGATCATTACATGGACACACTATATGTTTTTAAAACCAGGGTTCAACTTCCTGAGCTATCACCAACACCAGTAATAATAGAAAAAAACACCCACAAATTTCTACATTTTTGTATGAAATCTTCTAATTTTATAGAAGATAAGTTAAATAATTAAAACTGCTGGAGGCAACCCTGGATGTAGTGGCTCATGCCTATAATCCCAACACTTTGAGAGGCCAAGTGAGAGGATCACTTGAGGCCAAGAGTTTGAGACCAGCCTAGGCAACATAGGGAAACTCCATCTCTACAAAATTGGTTTTAAAAATTTAGCCAGGTGCAATGATGCTCACCTATAGTTCTAGCTACTTGGGAGCCTGAAGGGGAAGGATGGCTTGAGCCCAGCAAGTTGAGGCTGCCGTAAGCTGTGATCATGCCACTATATTCCAGCCTGGGAGAGAGAGCGAGACCCTATCTAAAAACAAACAAAGAAATTAGCAAATAAACACACACATACACACACACACACAACTACAACAGGCAAACAAAATCTTTCTATGGGCCAAATTTGGCCTATAAGAAACTAGGTTAGAATCTCTGTGAATGCATCACTACTTTACCTATCATAAGAAACCAAAGTGATGAGAAAAACAAAGAATTAGTAAGGGAACCAAGGAAAAGATTCAGGCCAATGCATTCCATGCAAGGAGCTTCTCATATATTTTCACTACATGGGAAAGGGTGCAGCATAGGGTCCTCTGAGAATGTGGACAGCTTGTGTAAACCACCTTGGCCTGATTATACCTATTTAATTAGTTCTGTGTGTAGCAAGGTAGTAACTATTAGTGATAATGATAATTTCTTCTCAAATTCAACTTTTTGTGGTTAACTCAGTTACATTCTAGATGTCTTTTCCCATTTTGAAGGTGACATATAGTTTACAACATAGGAATATAAAACACAAAAAAGCATACCTTTTATGTCACTTTCCATAAGGACCAGCTGATAGTCTATGTTCATTTTTAGAATGACTCATCCGCTGACTAAAATGCAATCCTTTCCCTTGCCTTTTGGTTGTTGATGTTTCAGGATAATAATACCTTTTCGGTGTGAATTCAGGAAATGCACACTAAAATGTATCTATTCTTGAGGGCAGATGGATGAGAAGATTGACTCAAATGTAAACCACATGCTTGCAAAAGCTCAAGTTGCAGAAGGTGAATGTTTTTAAAAAAATACTTGGCTCAAATTCTGGAGGCAGCCACTATAGAGATCGAATTCCCTTTGAAAGATTCAGATGTAGTGATTGACTGGACTATACTAGAACAGTTTCTCAAACAAGATTAAGTATTCAAGCTCTATACTTTATGCAAAGTGCTAGTAATTTCCTTTCAGATGTTGCTCACATAGCAGAGTTGGTTTCACTCTGTGCAAAAAGAAGTGTTCCTAAATTGGCAAAGTGGGTAGTCTCTGAGATCAATGTATTCCTTGCATTTGGGCAAAACTTGAGAAGAAGGAAGATGGTTTAGTGCATTGTTCATAGAAGATCTACTAGAATATTCTGATTAGTCAGAGTTTTTCCCTTGGGGATCAATTGGTGTCTTATGGGGCTACAGAACCTCATGGAAGAGGATGATGGGTTATGTGTCATCATGAGCTGAATTGTCCTCCCAAAATTCATATGTTGTTGAAGCCCTAAGCACCAGTCCCTCAGAGTATGACTGTATTTGCAGATAAGACATAAAAAGGTGGTTAAAATTAAAAGAGGCTATTAGGGTGGCCGCTAATCTTATCTGACTGATGTTCTTATAAATAAAATAAATTTGGACAGATAAGGAGATACCAGGTTTGCATACATAGAGAAAAAAGACTATATGAGGATACAGACAAAAGGCAGTCATCTGCATGTCAAAAGTAGAGACCTCAGGAAAAACCAACCCTGTGGCACAATGATCTTGCCTCCAGAACTGTGAGAAAATAAACTATTGTTTAAGCCACTCAGCCTGTGGTATTTTGTTATGTTACGCCAAGCAATCTGGTACATGTGTATTTGGCAATTAGGTTATTAAGGAAACAACCATGTCTATGCATCTGTCTACTTTTCCAACTTTCACTGACCCTGCAGGAGGTGTGGATATAGATTACAGCTCTCCTGAACAAGCAGCATGAATTTGATGAAAGAAACAGCCCTTGATCATATCAATGAAGGCTTCTGTTTTTCTTAAGATCATTGCTGGTCAAATTTTAGAAGTTAGAAGCAGATGGTTAAGGTCAGTGATGTGTTCAAACAAAGTGCTCTTAGAACGGATGATTTGTACTCCACAAGGAAAAAAATAATAGGTGTGCCAAAACTCTGGAGGAGTGAAAGAATTACAAGAAAATGAAGCTTCAGACCACTCAAAGAAGTAAGAGGTTTTTGACTTTTCACTTTTCTGATGTAGAAGACAGATGTCTGCCAACAGTTAGAAGAGCATAAACAGAAAGAAAAGAGAGCATACTTTAAAACAGGTGCATTGTGACCAATACCCTAGAAACATATGCATGAAAAATAATCATGCAACAACACAGAATAGATTTACCAAATGATCAGAGGAAACTGTCCTTGCTCTATGGCTCATTTTCAAAAAGTCAGCAGACCGTATTTGATAAAATGTTTATAAAGATAAGAGATAAAAATATAAGTATATGTTTTACTAATAATTTTGGTATTAAAAATGTGAATATTTCTGAACTTTATTAGTATTAACTGTTAAAATACATTGTGCAAAGAGATCTCACTAATTGAAAGCACTATGAAAGTCAGTTTCCTATATTAGTCCATCTCTTCAAAATAAAAAATAATAGGAAGAGATGACTGAAGGACATATTTTCGACATTTTTATAATTTGATATCAACTTCATTACAGTATAACTTTCATTTAAAAGTTGAACCTATTTTAAGTAAACAGTGTGATGATTCTGACAGTTGTAACCACCATCACAATAAACTGTAGAATAATCCTATTATTCTAGAAAGTTCCTTTGCTCCCTTTCCAGTTCATCCTACCCACCTCTGCTTCTAGTCAATCATGCATATGCTTTTTCCATCATTATAGATTTGATTGGTCATTTCTAGATTGTCTTATAAGTAGAATGATGCAATATATAGTTTTTGTGGCTGGCTTTTTCGCTTCACATCATGTTTTTGAAATCTACCCACGTTGTTGCACATAGCAGTAGTTTTCTCCTTTTTATTGTTGGGCAATATCCTCTTATGTGGATGTTACCACAGTTTGTTTATTCATTCGCCAGCTTATGGACGTGGCTGTTTAAAATTTTTGACTATTACGAATAAAGTAGTTATGAATGTTCACATGCCAAATTTTATGTAGACATACATTTTCACTTCTTTTTGGTAAATACCTAAAAGTGGAATTTCTAGATCCTTTGATAAGTGTATGGTAAACATTATAAAAAGTTCCCAAACAGTTTTCCAAAGTGACTATATCATTTTATGCTCCTATTAGAAATATATAAAATTTCCAAGTCAGTACTTTTTATTGCTAATGTTTTCCATTATCAGCCATTCTAGCAGGTGAGTAACGATACTCATTCTGGTCTGGATTTGCATTTCCCTGATGATTAATGATGTTGAGTATCTTTTATGTGCTTATTGGCCATTTGTAGATCTGCTTTTTTGAAGCAACTGTACGCATTTTTCGTTCTACATTATTTGGTTGATTTTATTCTTACTGTTCAGTTGTGGCTACAAGCCCCTTGTCAAATATATATATTGCAGATATTTTCTCCCAGCCTGTGGCTTTCTTTTTCAATTTCTTAACGAAATCTTTCAAAAAGCAAAAATATTTAGTTTGAGTGAAGTTCAATTTATCAATTTTTAATGATTAATGCTTTATATGTATTAACAAATCTCTGCTTATTCCAAGGTTGAGAGGATTTTCTCCTATATTTTCTTTTAGCAGTTCCATTATTTTCTACCGTTATATTTAGGTCTATGATTTCAAGTAAATTTACACCTATGGAATAAGAGTTAATGTTCTGTTTTAGTCTGTTTCAACATCATTTGTTTGAAGGTTTACTTCTTACCTATCAAATGCATTGGCATTTTTGGCTGTAACTCAAAGCTTCTTATATATGTGATATAATTCTGGACTCTCTAGTCTCTTCCACTGATTTATATGTGTAGCCCTGCGTTAATGCCATACTACCATAATAACTGTTTCTTTGTGATAATGCCATACATGTTTAACCTCTGTTTCAGTGATCTGAAACAGTAATTGAGAGGTATGTAGGGACGTATTTAGAAACATTATCTTTAGCTCAACTTCAAGATGGCTGACGAGAGGCATCTGTTACTCGCCTCTTCCACAAAGAAGAACCAAAATAGCAAGCAGATAATCACACTTCAAATATATCATCTAAGAGAGAACGTTGGAATTCTACAGAGAAGTGACAGCAAACACCTAAAGCAAGGAAGGCAAGGGAAAAGAAGCAAGGAAGGCAAGGGAAACAAAGCAGTCTGCTCCACTGGGATAGGCTGGGAGTTGGGAGAGGGTCCCCAGCATGGGGAAAGGGTTCATGAGTGACCTCCCAGCAGTCCACATTACAAGGCTATCATGACCAAAACAGCATGGCATTGGTATAAAAACAGACACTTAAATCAATAGAGCAGAACAAAGAGCACAGAAATAAAGCCATGTATTTACATTCAGCTGATTTTGACAAAGGTCCCAAGAACATACACTGGAGAAAGGAAATCCTCTTCAATAAATGGTTCTGGGAAAACTGGCTACCCATATGCAGAAGAATAAAACTGGACCCCTATCATTCATTATGCACAAAATCAACTCAAGACATATTAAAGAGTTAACTATAAGACCTGAAACTATAAAATTGCTAGAAAAAAGCATAGGGAAAACACTTAAGGAAATTGGTCTATGCAAAGATTTTATGGTTAAGTCCTTAAAAGCACAGGCAACAAATACAAAAATAGATGAATGGAACTACATTAAACTATAAAGCTTCTTTAGTCAAAGGAAACAATTAATAGAATGAAGAGACAACTTGTTGAATGGGAGAAAATATTTGTAAACTATTCATCCAACAAGAGACTAATATCCAGAATATACAAGGAACTCAAACAATTCAAGAGTAAAATATAACCCCATTAAAAAGTGGGCCAAGGGCATGAATAGACATTTGTCAAAAAAAAGACATATGGATAAGTAATAGGCATATGAAAAAATGATCACAACATCACTAATTATTAGGGAAATGGCAATCAAAACCACAATGAGATATCACCCTACCATTGTTAGAATGGCTACTATTAAAAAAGACAAAAAATAACAGGTGCTAGTAAGGATGTGGAGAATACAAAACTCATACACGCTCTTAGTGGGAATGGAAATTAGTACAGCCACTGTTTAAAACAGTATGGAGATTTCACAAAGAAACTAAAAATAAAACTGTCATACACTTCAGCATCCCACTACTGAGTATTTATTCAAAGAAAAATAGTATATCAAAGAGATACCTGGACTCCCATCTTTATCGTAGCACTATTCATGATAGCAAAGATGTACAACCAGCTTAACTGTCCATCAATGGATGAATGGATACAGCAAAGGTGGCATACGTATACAATGGAATACTATTTGGACATAAAAAATGAAATCATGTTATTTACAGCAACAGGAATGGAACCGTAGGTCATTATGTTAAGTGAGATAAGCCAGACACAGAAAGACAAATTTCAAGTTCCCACTCATATGCGGGAGTTAAAATGTGTGATCTTATGGAGGTCCAGAGAAGAATGATAGTTACCAGAGACTGTGAAGGATGTGGGGTGATGGGATAAGGAGAAATTGGTTAATGTGTACAAATACACAGCTGGATAGAAGGAATAAGTTCTAATGTTCATAACAGAGTAAGGTGAGTATAGTTAGCAACAATGTATTGTATATTTCAGAATAACTAGAAGTGAACACTTGAAATATTCCCAACACATAGAAATGATTAATGCTCAAGGGATGGACACCCCAAATACCCTGCCTGAATTATTACACAGTATATGCATGTAACACAATATCACATGTACCTCATAAATAGGCACAAATGTTTGTATCAATAAAAAAGAAATGTTTTGTTTAACATAAAGAGACAACTTTAGAGTGTTTGGGTGTTTCTGGGCTACTAAAATAAGCTGTTTGCACACAGTAATAGCACTTCTAGTGATGCACTATTAGCATATGGAGGATTAAAATAGATGTACAGATCCACAGAGAGAGAGAGAGCATATAAAAACAATCAGCTACAACTTATGCATTTAGCATAACCCAAAGAATACAATAAACATCAAGTTGTCTATAATTAGAAAAATAAATATCAAAATTCAGAACACCCAGCTCCAGAACGAACTTATGCTTGTAGGGAGAGTCAAGTGGGTACTGTGTAGAAAAGAGGAAAGAACCTGGAGCATAGAGATGACAGAACACAGAGATAAATCATTCCTAATAGCATATCACCTTTCATGGGGAGATTTGGAATGTGCCAGAGTTGTGCTTTGAGAGTGGTGGCTATCAGGAATTCAAAATGAAGAGAAATAAAGTCTAAATTACAAAATGCTCAGAACAGAAGGGATTTAAATGAAAATATAGTAAGGTACATAAAGAAAAAGTCAAAAGAATAAAATTAATTTTTGAAAGTGGAAAGAATTACATTGAAAGAAATACATGATAAGCAAAGAAGATAATATGCATACATATAAGGGTCCATGAAGAACAAAGAGAAATCAGTGGAATATAATTAAAATGTAAAACTATTATTAAAGAAAGCTTTCTGGAAATAAAAGACCTAAATCTACATATTCTAAGGGTCTACTGTATACCCAAGATAGGTGATGTATTCTAATAAATCTAATAGACTTCAGAGATTGAGAAAACAATCTTCAGGGCATCAGGACAAAGGTGTCATTCAGAAAGTGAAGAAAACATGGACTTATTGGCAATCACACACAAAGCAAGAAGACAGTAGACTGGTATTTTAAACAGTCTCTATGAGTGAGAACCTACAAATATAATATTCAACTAAGCTATTGTTATTTACAAAGGAAAGTCAATCTAGTTGACCACTGGCTTGACAACTACATATGAAGCAATACAACACCAGAGCAACTTGTACTCCCATTTTTATCTCAGCACTATTCACAATAGCAACCCAGATGCCCAACAATAGTGGACTGGATAAAGAAAATGTACCTATACACCATGGACTACTACACAGCCATAACAAGAATGAAACCTGGTACATATGCACCATGAAACACTGCACAATGATAAAAAGACCTAAATCATGTCCTTTGCAGCAACATGGAAGCAACTGGAGACCATTATCCTAAGTGAATTAATGCCAAAACAGGAAACCAAATACTGCATATTCTCACTTATAAATGAGAGCTTAACTGCAAACACGTGAACATAAAGATGGCAGCAATAGACACTGGGGACTCATAAAGGGAGTCCTTAAAAAGGAGAGAATGAAAACCAACAAATTAAATCACCAACTCAAAAAGCTAAAATGTTAACCAAGGAATTGAAGAGAAAACATGAGAAAAAAATAATAAAGATTAAAATAAAATTCACTGAGTTAGAAAATAGAAAAATAGTTGAACCAAAATTAACAAAATAGATCATCAGATAACTTAAGAATAAAGGGAGAAAAGGACAAATACATAAAATTTAAAATGATGATTTTAAATTCAAAATAAAATGTATCATTTCCTAAGAGAATAAAATTAAACCAAATCTATCACAAAAGGTCTAGAAAGATTAGATGGATTTATTTCCATAGAAGAAATAGATAAAAGAATCACAAAAGATACCAATTTTAGGAAATTCTTAAGTGAATTTTACCAAAACTCTAAAGGACAAATAATTCCCATATTACATATATTGTTCCAGAATTTATAATGAAAACTTCTATTCTTCTTATGGAGCAAGTATAACGTTGATAACTAATTCTAAGAAAGATAGCATCTAAAAGAAAAAATAAAAACCTTCAGATCTATATCACTTGTTAAGGTTGATGAAAAATTTCTGAATCAACTACAAGCAATAAAATAATAAATTGTATCACTTATTCTAGGAATAAGAATGATTCAACATTTGAAATTCATTAAAATAACACATTAATAGATACAATGAGACAATTATTATTATTTCCTTATGTATAAAAAGGACTTTGATAAAATTTAATGCTGCTATAAAACAATGAGTAAAATAGAATGATAGATATATATTTATTACAATAAATTTTATGCACTTCAGTACCAAAGTCATCATTTTTTAAAGTATCTTTTTCATTAGTTGAGTCTAATCATTACAAAAGTAGAAGTAATTTTTGTTGTTGTTGTTTTTGTTTTTGAGATAGAGTCTCACTCTGTCACCCAGGCTGGAGTGCAGTGGCGCCATCTCGGCTCACTGCAACCTCTGCCTCCCAGGTTTAAGTGAGTCACCTGCCTCAGCCTCCCGAGTACCTGGGATTACAGGCACATGCCACCACGCCTGGCTAATTTTTTTCTATTTTCTGTAGAGACAGGGTTTCACTGTGTTAGCCAGGATGGTCTCCATCTCCTGACCTCGTGATCTTCCCACCTCGGCCAAGTAGAAGTAAAATTCTTATTGCTGAAGAAAAATAATATACTTGAAAACTACAGAGAGTTGACTATAAATCTAGCTCAATCTAAGGTTACAAAATATAAAATAACATCAAAACTTCAATAGTCTTCATATATTTGAATCATAGACAGCTAGAACAGAGGCCCGCAGACGTTTTCTGAAAACAGAGAATAAGTACAGTCATGTGCCACATAACGTCTTAGTCAACAATGGACTGCATATACTACAGTTGTCTCACGAGGTTATGAAAGGGCTGAAAAATTCCTGTTGCCTAGACATCTTAACATTGTAACATCATAGCACAAAGCATTACTTGCATGTTTGTGATGATGCTGGTTTAAATAAATCTACCAAGCTGGCAGTTGTATAAAAGTCTAGCACATACAATTCTATACAGTACATAATACTTGATAATGATAATAAATGACTATGTTACTCATTTATGTATTTACTATACATTTTATGGTTATTTTAAAGGATACTCCTTTTACTTATTAAAACAAAACATTAACTATAAAACAGCCGCAGGCAGGTCCTTCAGAGGGTATCCAGAAGCAGCATTTGTTATCATAGTAGATGACAGCTCCATGTGTGTTACTTCCCTTGAAGATCTTCCAGTGGGACAGGATGTGGAGGTGGAAGACAGTGATAATGATGATACTGACCCTGTATTGTCTTAGGCTAATGTGTACCTTCAGCTTTTAATGAAAGACTTTAAAAAGTAAACAAATTAAAAATAAACTTAAAAATAGAAAAAAGCTTATAGAGTAGGGAAAATATTTTTACAGCTTTACAATGTCTTTGTGTTTTAAGTGTTATTACAAAAGAGTCAAAAAGTTTCAAAATTTTGAAAGTTTAAAAAGTAATCTGTACAACAAGGCCCTGTGACACCAGTTTTCCTGTATAACAAACCTGCACATGTACACAAGAACTTAAAATAAAAGTTAAAAAATATATATGTTACAGTAGGCTAAGGTAATTCATTATTGAAGAAAGTAAAATATTTTAAAATAAATTGAATGTAGCCTAAATGTACAATGTTTATAAAGTCTACACTACTGTACAGTAAAGTCCTAGGCCTTCACATTCACTCACTACTCATCACTGACTCACTCACAGCAACTTCTTTTCCTGAGAGCTCCATTCACGGTAAATACCCTATATAGGTATACCACTTTTAAAATCTTTGATAGCATATTTTAATCTATCATTTCTTTGTTCAGATATGCTTAAATACACAAATACCATTGTGTTATAATTGCCTACACTATTCAGTACAGTAACATGCTGCATAGGTTTGTAGCCTATAAGTGATAGGTTATACCATCTAGCCTAGGTGTGTAGTAGGCTATACCATCTAGGTTTGTGTAAGTACACCCAAGGATGTTTACACAATGACGAAATGACTTAACAATGCATTTCCCAGAGCATATCCCTGTTGTTAAGCAACTCATGACTGTGTTTTAGGCTCTGCAGGAAGAGAGGTGAAATCAGGGATTTTTATAAGTACATATAAAATAAGAGAGAAAATGAATTTCCACAAAAATTGTATTGATAAAGTCCAAAATAGAATAATTGAGTAAATATTTGTATCTAAGTTGCACATAGGTTGCACACAGTTTCTTCAATTAGAAAAATGGAATTATCTTTCTCGGGGACAACATCTCACTTCATTAGTATTACTGATTTTTATGAAGAAAATCTGTTGAAAATGTTCAAGTAGTTTCCAGAAATTACCTGCATGTGAATAATACAAATATTTTGCATTTTCAAAGCTTCGAATTTTTTTGCAAGTAAATCTTTTTCTGCTCCACACATATTTTTAACATGATTGGTTGTAACAGAACTTCAAAGATTTCACTTCAGGCTGTACTGAATTAGAGTTTCCTCAAATATTTTAGAAATATTTGAGAAATTAGAGTTTTCTCAAATACATGAAGACTTCATGGAAGCTAATTTTTCAGTCACCCAAACTCAACACTGACTTCTTGAATAAACAACAGCTGGTCCTTTGTCATCTTATTACATGGGTAAATTGCTGTAACTACCACCACACAGTCAAGATTACAGAGCTATTCAGTCATCACAAAGATCTCCCATGTGCTAACCCTTAAGTCACACCACCATCACTACCACCATCTCTGACCCCTGACAACCACTAATCTCTTTCCCATCTTTATAATTTCATAATTTAAAAACATTATATAAATGAAGTCATATAGCCTGTGACCATTTGCAATTTGTTTCCATGCTCATAAAGCCTTTGAGATAATCAAAGTTGTTGAGTATATCAAGTTATTTTTTAATTTTTAACATTGATGATTCATATGGATATACCACAGTTTACTTAATTATTGAGAGACCTCTTGGTTATTTTCAGTTTTTGGCTATTACAAATAAAGCTGCTATGAACAATTGGGTACTGGCTTTTGTGTGGACCTAAATTTTTACTTTTCTGTGATAAATGCTGAGGAATTCATCTGTTGAATCAATCAGTAAGGGTATGTTTGGGTTTTTAAGAAACTGCCAAAATATTTTCTAGAGTGAGTGCCTTTACATCATATTGTAAAACCACCAGCAATGTATGAGAGACTGAGTTTCTCCACATTCTTACCAGCATGTGGTGGTGTTACTATTTTTATTTTAGCTCTTCTTGTAGGTATATAATGATATCTCATTGAGGTCTTAATTTGCACTTCCCTGGTGACTAATAAGGTTGAACATCTTTTCATGTGCTTGCCATCTATATATTCTCTTCTGTGAAATGTCTCCTTATATTTTTTGTCCATGTTTAAGTTGAATTATTTGCTTTTTGCTGTTGAGTTTTGGCTTGTCTTTTTTTTCAGATATGTGGTATTTGAATATTTTCTTCCAGGATATAAATTGATTTTTAATTCTCTTCATAAAGTCTTTTATAGAAAAGTTTTTATTTTGATGAAGTCCAATTTATCAATTTTATTTTTCTATGGAAAACACTTTTGGTGTTATATCTAAGAATTCTTTACCAATCTCTCATTGAAAATCCCAAAGATTTTCTCCAATTTTGTTACCTAAAAATGGTATACTTCTGTTTTATATTTAAATATATAATCCCTTTTGCTTATTTATATAAAGTGTGAAATTTATGTCAAGATTTAATATTTTGTTATGGATATCTAATTATTCAACACCATGTTTTGAAAAAATTATTCTCTGTTAACTTGCCTTTACATCATTGTCAAACATCAGTTGGCCATTGCTGTGTGGGACTATTCTTGGATTTTTACTCTGTTCTAATAATATACATGTATGTATGTACACACCCACATATGTATATATAGAGAGAGGGTATGTGTACAAATTCAATTTCATTAATAGTTATTGGGCTTTTTAAATTATCTGTTTCTTATTCGGTAAGTTATAGTAGTTTGTACTTGTCAAATGGATGTATAAAGTTGTTCAGAGTATCCACTTTTCCTTTAGCTGTGCCATGAGACACTGGGTCTTTTGTGAATCTTGTGTTTTGGCAGCTCCCTCTGACACAACTCCAGTGGGAGGAGGAGAACTACCTCATTTCACCAAATGCGGTTGGATGCCCAGGGCTTCCACTAGGCCTCTATTGACAGTCAGAGGAATGGGCTCCTTGTTACCACAGGTAGAGGTGGAAATTCAGGCTCCCCACATGGCAGCCACTTAGACTGGGAGGGGAGTGGTCCTCATTGTCTCTGAGGGGTTGTGAAAGCCCTGAATTTCCACTGGCCCTCCTATAAGACCACTGTCTCAGAGAGGGGTGAATTCCAGGGTCCCCTTGTCATTGGCACCTACCCTATGAGTGCAGGGGGTCCTCATTACCACCCATCAGGAAGAAAGATCCTGTTTCCTCACCCAGTCTCTGATAGTCATGGCCGGGGGTTGGGGTCACCCCTTTCAGCCTGGAGAGTATGGACAGATGTCCAGGTTCTTCACTCCACCTTTGCTGGTGGGGCTGAAGGTTGACCTCATATTTGTCGGTGGTGTTTGGCTGCAGTAGAGTGGTTATTATCTGAAAGCTCTCTTGTTAGGCAGCCCCTTGGCTGGCCCTTTGGCTAGAGTAAGCAGAAACTTTACTTGGGGCTTTTATTGTCTGTGTTCATTGGCATTATTAGGTTTCTGTATTCTCCAGTCCCCAGTATGGGATATATGGGGCAGAAAGAAAAGTCAGGGAACTCATTGCAATGTCATTGCTTGGGTCCTAAACTCCCTATCCAATCTGCCTTCTTCTCTCCACCTTTCAGAGTCTTCTTATGTTTTATGTATGTATTATCTAGGGCATTTAGCTGTACTTATTGGGAAGAATATGGACAGTATGTTTACTCCATCTGTTGCCCTCCATGTCCTCAACTCCTCAAGCAACTGTTATCACTAAAAGACTAATAGTTTTAATCAAGTTTATTTTCTCAAGACACATTCCTTCATCTGCTGCAATCAAACATAATTTAATTAACTCAACTTTAGTAGACAGTTTCCCTTGCTTGGCTAACAAATGAACTGCTCAGAAGCTTACATTGACTTAAACTTCATTTCAATTTTTTAAATTTTTCTGAATAAATTTTGCTGTGATATTTCATTTTTAAATTTCTAGGTTTTTTTTTGAAATTCCTTTTTCTATGAGTGGGAGTATTATAGTGTGCTTTGCCAAATAATGTTGATGGTTATTATATTATTTTAGCACAGCTACCATATCACTACTTAATAAACACAATGCTTTGCCATCTAATTTGATAACAAAATAATCCATACTCCACTCTGCCTTAAAAGAACAACATTCAAAACCAACATTTTTCTTGCTCTGACATTGTCGGTATGCACTAGTAATAAAAAAAAATTATTAAATGTCATGGTACAATAGTAGGCATGCTAGCTCAGGATGTTAGTTATAACTGGATCATTATGATTTGTAGTATGCCAAGCAGCAATGGAAAGTAATGAGTGTGGCATAGAATCTTTGTTGCATGTACAGACATTTCCCAATTTACAATGGTTCAACTTAACAATTTTTTGACTTTATGATAATATGAAAGTGATATGCTTTCAGTAGAAAACATGTTGAGTAACCATACAACCATTGTTTTTCACTTTCAGTACAGTATTCAATAAATTACGTGAAATGTTCAATACTTTACTATAAAATAAGGGATTTTTTAGATGACTTTGTTCAACTGTAGACAAATATGCATTTTGGGCATGTTTAAGGAAGACTAGGCTAAGTTGTGATGTCTGGTAGGTTAAGGGTATTAAATGCATTTTCAATTTATAATATTTTCAATTTATGATTGGATTATCAGGATGAAATCCATCATAAGTTCAAGAGCATCAGTATTCAGCCTTGCTATTGCAATGAAAAAGGAGGGATAGGATATATAATCAAATGAGCATGGTTGTGTTGAAATAAAACTTTGTATTACAAACACTGGAATCTGCAGGAAATCAAATACAGAAGAGTACATAGCATATGATTCCATGTATATAAAATTCATGAATAGGCAAAAGGAATACATAGGGATAAAAATTACAACAGTGGTTTCCTCTAAAGCAGTGTAGAAGAAAGAAGATTGACTAGAAATGTGCATGAAAGAACTTTCTTGGGGTAATAGAAATGTTCTACAATTGACTCTTGAACAACACAGGAGTTAAGGACACCAACTCTTCCGAGCAGTCAAAAATCTATGTATAACTTTTGACTCTCCAAAAATTTAACTACTAGCAGCCTGCTGTTGACTGGAAGCCTTACTAAGAACATTAAAAATCAATTAATACACATTTTATATATGTATTCTAAGCTGTATTAGTACAATAAGCAAACTAAAGGAATGAAATGTTATTAAGAAAATTATAAGGAAGAGAAAGTATACTTAATACTCATTTAGTGGAAATAGATCATCATAAAGGTCTTCATGCTTGTCACTATTGAGTAGGCTGAGCAGGAGGAAGACGAGGAGTTGGTCTCGCTGTCTCAGGGGTGGCAGAGGTGAAAGAGGTGGAGGAGGTGAAAAAGGGGTTGTAGGAGAGGCAGGTACACTGATACAATTTTATGAGATACATTGTAATTTCTGTCTGATTTTTTTTTTTTTTTGCTTTTGTTTTTCTCTAAAAACCTTTCTGTATGGTACCAATTCTTCCACTATTTGCTTTACTTTCATGCCTGTATCATAGAAGGATTCATGTTGCAAAAGAAGTCGAAAGCAGCCTTGAATAATGGGAAACCATCTGTCAGATTTTCTAACATAAATTTGCTTACTGGTACTGCTTCTTCTACATCTTCTTTCTCATCATCTGGCAATGGTTTGAAGCACTTATTTCCATAAAATTTTCTTCTGGTGTGGTTACTGTTAGCTCTTGAATTTTCTTCACACATTCTGGTGTGATTACTGTTAGCTCTTGAATTTCCTGAAGGTTTATATCTTCAGACCCTTCACTCCTCACTTGTTTGCCATATCCACAATGTCTTTCATAACTCCCTTGATTGGCTCGGTTGTAAATTCTGTGAAGTCATGTACAATATCTGAAGAGTTTTCTCCTGTAAGAACTTAATGTTTGGGGATTGATGCCTTCCATGGTTTCTTCTATAGCAATGATGGCATCTTCAATGGTGTAATCCTCCCAGACTTTCATGATGTTCTCTCTGTAGAGTTTCTCTTCCAAAACACTGGCAATCCTTCACAGAGTTCTAGGTTTAATGAGCCTTAAAGGTCCTATGACCCCCCTAAGCTAGAAGCTGGATTAGAGATGTTGTGTTTAAGGGTGAATAGACCACTTCTATGCATTCCATTTTGAACTCATGGGGTTCTGGGTGGCCAAGGAAATTGTACAGTATGAAAATAACTTTAAAAAGCAGTTTCTTACTGGAAGCCTCTTCCTGATTTCAGGGGCAAAGAATCAATTGAGCCAATCTAGAAAAAGGGTTCTTGTTCAGACCTTCTTTGTTGTACAACCAAAATACTGGTAGCAGGTGTTTATCTTTATCCCGCAAAGCTCAGGGGTTATCAGCTTTAGAGATGTGGGTCGTCCTGATCATAAATCTGACTGGATTGTATAAAACATTAAAGATAGTCTAGTTTTTCCTGCCTTAAATCTTGCTGCTCACTTCTCTCCATTACTAATAAATGTTCTTTGTGGTATATTTTTTTTCTACCTCAGGGCATTTTCATCTGCATTAAAAACCTGTTCAGGCAGATTCTTCCTCCTCAATAATTGTCTCAATGACGTCTGGGAACCCATCTGCTTTATTTTGCTTTTCAGTGGCTGCTTCTCCTGTTACCTTGGCATCTTTTAGCCAAACCCCTTTCTAAAATGATCAAGCCATCCTTTGCTGACATTAAATTCTCCAGATTTAGATTCTTCACCTCCCTTTTGCTTTAATTTGTCATATAAACATAATGACTTCCCTTTTTTCAAAATCACCTGGCCACAACCATGACTAAGGTCCATTCCTCTGCTTCCTCCAAGTTGGAGAAGGAACATAAACACTGAGATTATCTTAGCTGCAGTGGGCAGCCCAGGAGTGCCAAGCCACCATCTACAGCCAGCACTCACTGGGGAAAAGAACCCACACTTTAAGAGCATGGAAAGGGAACACAGCTGCAACTGTGAAGAACAATAGGGGAGCCACGCAAACAAGCAGAGTCTACCAACTGACCAATAAGCCTAAGTGCTACCTACTGGATTATACCCCAAAGCTTCAACACCAAAAATACCTCACTAACATATAACCCTCTGAAACCAGAGAAAAGAAGTCCACTTCAAATAAAGATTTTGCACATAGCCTCAGCCAGGTGAAAACATCCAGAAAAGAGTCTATTGACTGTATTTAAAGGAACACCCACACACAGAGATGAGAAAAAACCAATGCAAGAACTCTAGTAACTCAAATGACCTGAGTGTTGTATATTGTCCAAACAACCACATCAGTTTTTCAACAAGAGTTCTTAACCAGTCTGAGCTGGTTGAAATGACAGAAATAGAATTCAGAATATGGATAGGAATGAAGATCATTGAGATTCAGGAGGATGACAAAACACAATCCAAGAAAACTAAGAATCACAGTAAAGTGATATAGGAACAGAAGGATAAAATAGCCAGTATAAAAAAGAACCTAACAGGTCTGACAGAGCTTAATAACATAATACAGGAATTCCACAATGTAATCACGAGTCTTGACAGCAGAATACACCAAGATAGGTTTTCAATTTCAGAACATGAAGACTAGTTCTTTGAAATAAGACAGTCAGACAAAAATAAAGAAAAAATAATTTTAAAAATTGAACAAAACCTCCAAGAAGCATGGAATTATGTAAAGAGATTAAATCTGTTAATCATTGGAAATCCCTGAAAGGGAGGAGGAGAAAGCAAACAACCTGTAGTTGTGATTCAGGATATTGTCCATGAAAATTTTCTCAACCTTGCTAGAGAGGCCCACAGTCAAATTCAGGAAGTTCCAAAAAACATCATCATATTGTGCAAAGTCAAAATGAAACAAAGAATGTTAAAGGAAGCTAGAAAAAAAGGGCAGGTTACCTACAAAGGGAACTCCATCAGACTAACAGCAGATCTCTCAACTGAAATCCTACAAGCCAGAAAAGATTGTGGGCCTATAGTCAACATTCTTAAAGAAAAAAAAAAGTCTCCAAACAAGAATTTCATATGCAGCCAAACTAAGTTTCCTAAGCAAAGGAGAAATAAGATATCTTTCAGGTAAGCAAATGTTGAGGGAGTTTGTTCCCTGAGACTGGCCTTACAAAAAGATCTTGAAAGGAGCACTAAATATAGTAAGGAAAGACGACTACCAGCTAATACAAAAATGCACTTAAACACACAAAGTGGTGTCACCATAAAGCAACCACACAAACAAGGCAACATAATGACCAGCTAATAGCACATTAACAGGATCATATCCAAACATATCAATATTGACCTAGAATGTAAGTGGGTTAAATGCCCCACTTAAAAGACACGGAGTGGCAAAATGGATAGGAAAAAGCAACACCCAATAGTATGCTGTTTGCAAGAGACTCATCTCACATGTATTGATGGCTGTAGGCTCAAAATAAATGGATGGAGGAAAATCTACCAAGAAAATGGAAAACAGAAGAAAACGAAAGCTTGCAGTCATAATTTCTGACAAAACAGTCCTCAAACAAACAAGGACCAAAAAACACAAAGAAGGTAATGGTAAAGGGTTCAATTCAACAAGAAGATCTAACTACCTTAAATATATATGAACCCAACACAGGAGCATTCTGATTCATAAAGCAAGTTCTTGGAGACCTATAAAGAGACATAGACTCTCAAGCAGTAGTAGTGGGAGACATCAACAGTCCACAGATACTATTAGACACATCTTTGAGGGAGAAAATTAACAGATATTCAGGAACTGAACCCTGCATTGGAACAAATGGATCTTATAGACCTTTACAGAACTCTCCACTCAAAAAAAACAGAATATACATTCTTCTCATTGTCACATACTCTAAAATTGACCACACAATTGGACATTAAACAATCCTCAGCAAACACAAAAGAACTAAAATTGTAACAAGCATACTCTTCAACCACAGGTTAATAAAAATGGAAGTCACGACTAAGAGAATCACTCAAAACTATGTAATTTCTTGGAAATTAAACAACATGCTCCTGAATGAATTTTGGGCAAAAAATAAAATTAAGACAGGCATCAAGAAGTTCTTTGAATTAATAAGAACAAAGGTACAATGTACCAGAATCTCTGGGACACAGGTAAGGCAGAGTTAAGAGGAAAATTTATAGCACTAAATACCCACATCAAAAAGTTAAAAATACCTCAAATTAACCACATAATATCACAACTGAAAGAATTGGAGAATCAAGAACTAATCAACCTCAAATGTAACAGAAGACAAGGAATAACAAAAATCAGAGCTGAACTGAAGGAAGCTGTGACACAAAAATCCATTCCAAAGATCAACAAATCCAGGAGTTGTTTTTTGAAAAAATTAATGAGATAGATAGACTGCTTGCTAGACTAATAAAGAAGAAAAGAGAGAAGATTGAAATAAACACAATTAGAAATAATAAAGTGAATATTACCACTGACCCCACAGGAAAAAAATTAGAAACTACTATGAACACCTCTACGCACACAAACTAGGAAACTTAGAAGAGATGGATAAATTCCTGGACACAGACACTCTCCTAAGACTGAACAAGGAAGAAATTGAATCCCTGAAAAGACCAATAACAAACTCCAGAATTGAATAAGTATTATAACAAATAGCTTTCCAAACAATAGAAGCCCAGTACTTCATGGATTCCCAGCCAAACTATACCAAATGTATCAGAGGAGTGGATACCATTCCTACTGAAACTATTCCAAAAAATTGAGGAAGAGGGCATTCTCCACAGCCCATTCTATGAGGCTGGCATTATCCTTATACCAAAACCTGGCAGAGACACAACAAAACAAGAAAACTTCAGGCCCAAATCCTTGATGAATATCAATGCAAAAATCCTGAACAAAATACTTGCAAACTGAATTCAGCAGCACATCTAAAAGCTTATCCACCACAATCAAGTAGGCTTCATCTCCAGCAGGCAAAGTTGGTTTAACATATGGAAAACAATAAATGTGATTCATCGCATAAACGTAACTAAAGACAAAATCAACATGATTACCTCAATAGACATAGAAAGGACTTTTGACAAAATTCAACATTGCTTCATGTTAAAAAGTCTCAATAAATCAGGTATTGAAGGAATATGCTTCCAAATAATAAAAGCCATCTATGACAAACTCACAGCCAACAATATATTGAATGGGCAAAGCTGGAAGCATCCCCTTGAAAACCGGTCCAAGACAAGGATGCCCTCTCTCACCACTTCTATTTAACCTAGTGTTGGAAGCCCTAGGCAGAGCAATAAAGCAAGAGAAAGAAATAAAGTGCATTTAAATAGGAAACAAGGAACTCAAACTATCTGTGTTTGCAGATGACATGATTCTTATCTAGAAAATACCATAGTCTCAACACAAAAGCTCCTTCAGCTGATAAACAACTTGAGCAAACTTTCAGGATACAAACTCAATCTACAGCAATTACTAACATATTACTAACACAAACAACAGCCAAGCTGAGAGTCAAATCAGAATGGCAATCCCATTCACAATTGCCACAAAAAGAATAACAAAGCTAGGAATACAGCTAACCAGGGAGGTGAAAAATCTCTACAATGAGAATTACAGTATACTGCTCAAAGAAATCAGAGAAGACACAAATGGCCAAAAAATCCCATGCATATGGATAGGAAGAATCAATATCATGCAAATGGGCATACTGCCCAAAGCAAATTACAGATCCAATGCTATTCCTATCAAACTACCAATGACATTCTTCACAGAACTGGAAAAACTATTTTAAATTCATAAGTAACCAAAAAAGAGCTCAAATAGCCTTGGCAATCTTAAGCAAAAATAATAAATCTGGAGGCATCATGTTACTAGACTTCAAACTATACTACAAGGCTATGGTAACCAAAACAGCATGGTACTCATAAAAAACAGGCACATACACCAATGGAACAGAATAGAGAATCCAGAAATAAGGCCACATGCCTGTGACCCACTGCTCTTCAACAAACCTGACAAAAACAAGCAACAGGAAAAAGACTACCAATTCAATAAATGATGCTCAGATGACTGGCTAGCCATATGCAGAGGATTGATTCTGGAACCCTTCCTCACACCATATACAAAAATCAACTTAAATGAATTAAAGATTTAAATGTAAAACTCCAAACCATAAAAACCCTGGAAGACAATCTAGGCAGTACCATCCCAGACATAGGAATGGGCAAAAAATTTCATAACAAAGACACAAAAAGGGATCACAACAAAAGCAAAAATTGACAAGTGGAATCTGATTAAACTTTAGAGCTTCTGTACAGCAAAAGAAACTATAAACAGACTAAACAGACAACATACAGAATGAGAAAAAAAGTTTGCAAACTATGCATCTGACAAAGGTCTAATATCCAGCACCTATTAGAAACTTAAAAAAAATTTACAAGAGAAAACCAAACAACCCCATTAAAAAGCAGGCAAAGAACATGAACAGACGCTATTATAAAGAAGACATATATGCAGACAACAAGCAGATGAAAAAAAAAAGCTCAATATCACTGATCCTTAGAGAAAAGCAAATTAAAACCATAATGAGATACCATCTCACACCAGTCACAATGACTATTATTAAAAAGTCCAAAAATAATAGATGATGGCAAGATTGCAGAGAAAAGGAAACACTTACACACTATTGGTGGGAGTGTAAATTGGTTCAACCATGGTGGAAAGCAATGTGTTGATTCCTCAAAGAGTTAAAAGCAGAACTATCATCCACCCCAGCATCCCATTACTGGTTGTGTACCCACAGGAATATACATCATTCTACCACAAAGACACGTGCATGTGAATATTTACTACAGCATTATTTACAACAGCAAAGACATGGAATCAACCTAAATGTCCATCAGTGACAGATTGGATAAAGAAAATGTGGTACATATACACTATGGAATACTATGCAGCCAATAAAAAGAACAAGATAATGTCTTTTGAAGGAACATGGATGGAACTGGAGACCATCATCCTTAGCAAACTAACAGAGGAACAGAAAAAAACAAACAACACCACATGTTCTCGCTTATAAGTGGGAGCTAAATGATGAGAACTTATGAACACAAAGAAGGAAATAACAGACACTGGGATCTGCTTGAGGGGAGAGGTTGGGAGGAAGGAGAGGAGCAGAAAAGAGAACTATTGGGTACTGGGCTTAATAATTATGTTATGAAATAATGTTCCTCAAACTCCCATGACACAAACCTTCACATGTATCCCCAAACCCAAAATAAAAGTAAAAATAAAAAAGTATTTTGCAAAAAGTGCAAAGTTTCTTTGCTTGTCAGTGGAGCTACAGTGATGGCTTCATGAATGTCCCTTTTTTTTTTACCATGATCTTTATGCTGGGTTCATTTATCTGGAAATGATGGACAACTGCAGTTGCAGACCTCAATCTGTGGTACATATCAGGCAATTCAAATTTTTCTTCCAATCTCATGACTTTGCTTTTTAGGAGCACTTCTAGTATCACTAGTGGCTCTTCATATGGGTCCCATGGTGTTATTCAAGGTTTACAATATTACACAAGCATGATGAAAAATACACAAGAACCACAAGAGATCACTTTTGACTGTGATATGTAATTAAATGCAGAGACAAACTGCTCCTTTAGCGATGATTAACATAACATGACATTTTAAGTGGATGCTTACAATGCTTGAGCTAGGTCAATAGCAACAGGAGATGGCTATGGAGTTACTACGGTAGTATGAAGAGAGAGAAAGAGCAAGAAACTGTATCAAAAAGTCAGTAACTGGTGAATCTTGGTAAAATTTGGCTATTTATATCACTATTCTTGCCATTTTTCTATAGGTTTGAAAATTTTAAAATTACATATAGAGAAGAAAACATTAATGCCAGACTAACATTCCTGGAAAAAAAAAAAAAACACAGAGGTAAGGCAGTAAGGAGAGTTAAGTAACTCTCTTGAAAACAAATATTTGCTGATCATGGTGAAAGATGTGCAATGGACCCTTGAGAATTGGAATTTACTTACCTACACTTTTGTCATGGTAAGAAATTTATAGGTATAAGATATTTACCTGCAACCCTAGATAAAGTGTAGTCATCTATAAATGTAGTAGTCATATCAATAATGGCCTAGATATGTATTTTCTTTCTTTTGACTAAAATTATCCAAAACACTAGAGTTTTATAACCAACACAGAGATAGTTTCAAAGTATGATTAGTCATCAAGGAAAGCTTCAATGCTTCGATTTTGCAGAAAGATCACAGTCTTAAAAGTTTTCTATTGCTAAATCTTTTAAGAAAAGTATAATTGCATCTAAAACCAGATTTGTGCCACTTCTTAAGCCAATAATGGCTTATATTCTGACTTTGAATTTTAGTAGTACTTTCTTTAGTGTTGTTCAGATAAATGCTCAGCAAACAAATCTATCTCACATGTTCATTTCCAAGAAGAGATCAGATTATCTATACTATTCACTTTGCAACTAATTGTGTAGATTTATTTCTTTCTTGTTACACTGAACTGTCACTTCCTCTCTTGGACCATGACAATATTTTTATGCTGTGTTGGTCCTCCATGTCTACAGTATACTCCTTAAGATCATGGACCCTGACTTATATATTTTTTAATTCCCCAGTAATTTCCATACGATTGACTTTAAAAAAAACTTGCAAATTGATTAGCAATTATAACTTCACCTTTATAACTTTGTGAAATATTCGTCAGAACAGTACCAGATACCATGTCCATTTTTACAAAGTTGTCATGCTACAGTTTAATAACTGATTGCTATTAAAATATTCCATTGTCAAAGTTTAAGGTTCTAAAAAGGAAACCTGACTTTTTTATGTTATAAAACTATTTTTATTCAAAAAATAACACTCCAGAAAAGGAACATATAGGAATTGTGTCTGTTAGGAAATAAGATATCCCAGAGTTGCATAGTATATCACATATTCTTTAAAACAGAAACAAAACAGTTAATGAAAAAAGAAAACCCCTGTAGTAAAACCATACGATGTACTGGCTGGCACCCAGAGTTCTTGGTCTTGTGGCCAAGAAAATCAAGGATTCAGACACACCAAGGGTGAGGTTTAGAGCAGAAATTTAATAGAAGAAAGAAAGAACAGCTCTCTGCTACAGAAAGGGTCCCAGAAAAAGGGTTGCTGTCCCACAGTGAAATGCAAGGGTCTTTATAGAACAGCTAGTGGGAAGCAGTATCTAATCTATATAGGGTGCAAAGAAACAATTAGGACCAGGTGTGTCATCTGTATAGAGTGAGAATCTCTGACAGTCCCCACCCCAATCTTTTATTATGCAGGCAGGTCCTCAGCCTGAGCTACTCCATGTTGCTTATTTCTTTCTTACTGTGCATGTGCTAACAATAGGAGAGTGGATCTGCCTGGCCCTAGACATCCCTTTTTATCTGTCCACTGCAGGCATCCCCCATCGAAAACTTCCAACTTCCTCATCTATGTTTGCAGGCCGATCCCCCAGGTTGCTCTTTGTTAGAAAAGGAGTGATTTCTTGGGCTGCTTTTTGTTTGAAGAAAAGTTCTGCTGAGGACTCTGCCCTCACTATCTGCTTAAATAATTTATTTCTACCTCCTGTATCAATACTACAATAAAACTCTACTCTCAAAATCTGCATTTAGAATAAAAAATGAAAGCAACTAAAAACAAACTATTGTTATATAGACAATAGTATATATAACAGAAAAAAGTTAGCTATTGTTAAAAAATATATAAACTAAAAGGATAGGGGTTGGGGGACCCCTTTACAGACTCCTGAGGGGTCTCTGAGGCCACACAGATGGTAAACTGAACTTTGGAGAAGAATTTCACTCTGTAGTCACATATTCAGCCTTATGACCACACTTGTCTTACACAATTAGCTAGTACTCTGTAGCTGGTTTTACTGGCTGGTAGTGATTTTTTATTAGCCTAGGAGGCATAAACATCAATGGGAAAAATTGCCATGAAAATAAAAATCTCAGAAGCCATTATTTGAATTAAAGGAATAATCTATTAAATATTTATCATGATTTTTAAAAATTCATCTGTCCTCCTCCACTTTTTTCTTTTTCCCCACCCTAATTTGACCAAAAGATCCCAGGGCCACCGCTGTGCTTGGGCCTGTGCATAGAAATAACCAACTAGTTGTCTGCAGTCAATACTGCCAGTTACCTCCGAATGAGACCACTATTCATGATCTATTGACATCTGGCCTATTGCCCTGCACTGAGATTTCATGGCACTTGATTAACATGGCACTTGATCAAGTTAATCATTTGCCTCCTTTTACCACCAACCCACCTCAAGTTAAGGGTCCTTCTGCCTTTGAGTCATCATTTCTCAGCCAGGATGCTGGAGTATTTGCTGCCCAATCAAGATTGCTATAAGGTGATGTTCTGGAGCCTAATTGCAGGAAGAAGAGAGGACATTTGCTCTAGGCAGACAAAAAAGTTGAGTCTGAAGACACTTTGCTAGTAGAGAGGAAGGGTGTACTGGATGAGAAATAAAGTTGATCACCCTCTTGAGCTAAAGTACTCAGGGGGGACCCAAGAGGTGACAGAACTCTTAGATTGCCTGTAGATACTAAATCTTTAGAGCAGACATTGTACCTTGTATACTGGTGCATCCCTACCATAAGATGGGTACTTTGTTGTGAGTCAATGTATTTTCCATGAAGGCCAGCATTTTAAGATAGATTGTCTGATGTAAAACGTACACCTAGATGCCTCCATAAAGAAACTATCACTCTTCTAGCAACTTCCTATATGTGTCAGGTTAAATGAAGTCATACTTTAGATGAAATGTCCATGCTATACCCAACCTCACTGGCCTACATCTAGGCCCAGGGACACTGGCTAAGAGCACAGCCCAGGACAGTGGGTAGCAAGAGGAGCTAGAGAATGTTCTGGGTGGACGTCATGGGGACTTCATACAGAAAGTACATTCCCCACATTGGTGACAGGACCAAGTGCCTGCATGGCATAAATTGTGATGTGAAGAGCGGGGTCTGAGTCAGACTATGCACAGGCTCTACCACTTGGTGGTTGGAACTCTGGGCAAATTTCTTAATTTCTCAAGCCTCAGCCTCCTTGTTTTGAAAATGCACATTAGGCTCTGTTGGCATGTTCCCTGAAGCACTCACACAGATGTCCACGAAGAGTGCTTAGCACAGTGCCTAGCATGTGGTAGATGTCCTGAAAGTGCTAATCACTATGATTAAGGTACTATTTCGGTTAAGGAGACTGGAATCAAGAGCAACTAAAGGAAAGGCATAACTACGAAGGTAGCAACATGGACTATAGTGGAGGCATGGGAATATCTGAGTGGGGGAATGTGTTGAAGTCATTGTTTAGAAATATAGGACCAAATGACATGCTGGGTATAGAATAGTCTACAAGGCTGAGCGTTTCCTCCTTCTAGGTTGATAACTGGCATGATAGTCAGTGCCATATGGAGAACTTAATAAATATAAAGCCCTGAACAAGTTATATTCTACATTCAATCTAAAGAAAAGACTATGATGTTCAGTCATCTGAAACCATACCACATAACTATATCTAGCAGTACTATTTCTCCATCATGTGGAAGAATCCATTTCCAATCTAATGAAGTGCAGCAAGTTCTAGAACATGTATACAAAGGGTATTTGTAAGAGAGTAATTCAATAATTAAGAATAAATTTGCATTTAAAATTATTTCAATAAGTGATTTATTTCACAGAGTAAGTGGGAAACAAATCCATTCTACTTTAAGACACTAGTATTGTTACCATTTTTAAAAAAACTGTATTTGGTCTAAATAGTAAAGTTAATAGGATAATTCATTCTCTTCTTGAGGATGGATCAGTTGTAAATGAAGGTCACTAAAGAACACTGCATTTAAAAATTATTCAATTTTAGAATCTTACTATAAAAACACATATTCACATGATCTTTAGATTTTAGTGATTTTTACCTTTCTCCCACTCCTTGCCCTGCCGTGTTTCAAAATAATATGGGATTTTTAATAAAATAAACAGTACTTGCTTTTTTTGTTTATTTTAAATTTTCAATTAGAAAATATGTATGTATTAATTCTGGATGCTCCTGGAAGTTTGAAGTTAATAAATTGTTTATGTCTTTTTATTATCATGAGCTTTGAAGCTTTTAACTACTGGTAACATCAGAGAAGTTTAATAATACCATAGTTTTATTACCTTATAGATAGAATTTGGTTTCATTTGTAATTGTTTATAATTTCATCCTGGCTGTTTAAGATTAAGAGAATACATTTATTATTCTGAACTAGGTATATAATAGTATATTTAAAAGGAATGAATAAAGAATTTAGTAAACATGTACTAACGCTGTTCCACGATGCTCCCTCTGCCATCAAATTTTTGTTAAATTTTTAAATTAAGTTTAAGAATACAAATATATATCATGTCAGTATCCTAAAGATTTTAAATTTTTCTTTACACATTTTCTAGTACTTTTTATAGATTATGATTTGGGGCTACAGTACATTTTTAATAACATATTCAGTCAGTACTTCATACACAAATGAGTGGAAACCACTTATTCTGAGAACAATTGATAGCATATCTCTCGGTAATAGTGATAAAAACTGGTTAAGAAAGGAACTCCAACCTGAGAAGTAGGGATGATATGCACTGGAGAGAGGTCCTAAATGGATTTGACTCCAAGGATATTTAGGGGATTTAAATAAAACTGACGAAAAAGATAGAGGAATCTTTGAGGATGTAGTCTTGACCAAAGAGGAAGACTAGTAAAATTTCAGTAATCAAGAAGGTTTTCTGGGTATTTGCAAAATGAGCACCATGAAAAACGGTGAACCATTTCTTATGATGTTTCATAAATAACAGTTTTTCAATAAACGTCTGAAGCTAATTTTTATTTTCTTAGCACATTTATGTGGGTGGAATTCTTCCAAAACAGTGTTGTAAACATAAATGTTATAAATTGCTTCATAATTTCCCAATTACACCTATCATGTCTCATTAGTACATTTTATTACTTTGAGCAGAGATCATAGATTGCTGATACGGCTGCATATTGAAGAGTTCAGGCTCCAATAATCATTTTATTCTGTAGGAATGAAATTAAGACAGAATTCAGATGTCATGCTTTAAGTGTCAAACAGTTATTTCCATAATATCAATCAACATGAATCAAGGTCTTCTAATGTCATTAATATGGTCTGTTATACCTCAGGAGAATACTGAAAGCAAGAAATGAGGAACATATTTTTGCTTCACATGTTTACTTTTTGCTTACATAAGAACAATAGCATGTGTTGATGGATAGACTCTATCATTTTAGTTTTGGAGTTAAACACTTTCAGGCTACTACGATATTCCTTAAAATAAATAAGTTTAAGCCAACAAATGAGGCATAATGATCATAATTCACTGGCTGCAGAACTTAATAATAGTGGAAAATAATGTTTATTGAGTGTCTGTTAAGTATTAGAGTAACACTGTCTAACAGAAATACAGTTCACCCTTGAACAAAACAAAGATTAGGAGTGCTGACCCCTGCACAATCAAAAATCTACATATAACTTTTGACTTCCCAAAAACTTAACTTTTGACTCCCCAAAAACTTAACTACTACTAAATTATTGTGGAATAGAAGTCTTATGCCTTTCCAATAACATAAACAGTCAATTAACACATATTTTGTATGTTATATATTTCATATATTATATTCTTCCAATAAAGTAAGCTAGAGAAAACAAAATTTTATTAAGACAATCATAAGGAAAATAAAATACATTTAGTATTCATTAAGTGGAAGACATTATCCTTGCTGTCTTCACACTGAGTGAGCTGAGGAGGAGAAAGAGGAGTCTAAGGGGTAGCAGAGGCAGAAGAAAATTCATGTGTAAGTGGTCCCACGCAGCTCAAATCCATGTTGTTTAAGGGTCAACTGTATAATGTTTGCCATAATGCAAGCTACATATATAATTTTAAATTTTCTAGAAGCCACCTTATAAGAAAGTAAATAGAAAAAAAGGGACTAAAAAAGTAAGCTTACTATATCCAATATATTACTGTTTCCATATGTAATCAACATTAACAATTATTAATGAGATATCTTGTATTCTACTTTTTGTTTTGAGTCTTCTATATCCATTGTACATTTTATACTTACAGGTCATTTCCATTTATACTAACTCCCTTTGAAATACTCTCTTGGCGCATGCGACTAGGGCACACTGCATTGAATAATGGCGTGTTAGACACTTGGCTAGTAAGTCCTTTACAAGACTTACTTCATTTGGGTTCTCATAACTACCGGATGAAGTAGGTATCACTATTACTCTGAATTACTGATGAAAAAGTGGAAGTTGGATAATTTTTTAAGCTCCATAACTTCTAAGTCACAGAATCAGTCGATAACCCCAGGGAGTTTGACTTCAAAATCTTCATCACTAGGCTAACATCAAAGTGCATGACTAGGTGCCAGTTATGTTAGGAAAATTGATAAATATGTTATGGAAGATCAGAGACAAGAGAAATCCAGGGACCAGTTACAAGAATTTGTCAAAGAGGCATAACTGGCTATTATCTTTGTATAAGGATTTCAGCCAGGGGCAAGATGAGTCAACGTGGGCTCAGTCCTAATGCTGACAGTTCAATTTAAAATAAGCCAACTGCATGTACCCCAGAATGCTAGAACTTCTCCCCAGATTACATACTGTGATTGGGCCTGATCTTCCTGACATTTATGGGATTCAGAGAACAAAAAAAAAGACTAAATTTGAGACTCTGCAGTTTTGGAATCAAATCCCAGCTCTCTCACTTCTTGGCTGTACAGCCTGAGGCAAGTCGTATATCCTTTCTGAGACTTCAGTTTATTCAGCTTTAAAAAGGGCTTTCAAAATACACTTTTCATAGGATGGTAGTGTGAATTAAAATATGTAAAAACTATAATATACTCCGTACAATATAGTAGATGTTAAGCACTGTCTTATTATTTTGGGGGTAAATAGTGCTTTAAGCTGACAAACTTGATGGTACTGAATTAGAACCCAATCATTGCTTTCAAAGCCTGTAAGCTAAAGCTTACGCTATCCTATCTCTTCAGGCAAACATATTTTCATGGAATACACATAATTCATGTAATACATATTCAAATACATGTATCATATATGTATTTGTATCTGTGTGCATATAAACACACATGAAGTTTGATTCTTGTCTAAATATCTGTGAGGGAATCAAAGAATTACCCCCAAAAAGGTTATTTACATTTACCTTTCATTCTTGGACCTTTCATGAAGTCTGTTAAAAGCTTTGTGCTTCAGGTTTATTTCAACGTGACCTCTACCCAGTAAACTACAGAAGTGAGCAATATATTTATTTTGCTTATTTCATATCAACATTAATATATGCTTATTATAGAAAACATAATTGAACAGAATTATACATAGTAAAACATAAAAGTTGCAACTTCAGTTTCAGCCTTGACATGGAAATAACTTGAAAGCCATCACTCTTGTGCTTAAAAGAAAAACTGGGACGAACCACAAATCAGTAGCTTTTCTTGTGGTTATTGGAGAACTGAGGTAGCCACGCAAACAACCATCTTGAAACCTAGAAAAAGAGGAGGATCCAGACAGTTCACATGAGATTTGCTGGCCTAGAACAGAAGCCACTGGAACCAGAAACTGGTAGGAACCTGTGAATGGTAGTTTTTGCTGGAGGCTGAGTGTGTACTAACTGGAAAACAAGAAACTCTGGAGGTTGCAATCTTAGGGAAACTTTATTCTTTCATGGGCTTTCCCTCATTGAATCTTACCAAATTCTCACAGTAAAGACCTGAGAAATATCCCCCTCTTGTAGGTCTGATAGAGGGAGAGGAAGTATAGCCATCATAAAATATGCCCAGACATCTCCATAGCAAAAGCCTACCCTTCAGGGTGAAGAACTTTGCAAGAACCTTATGCCTATTGGAAGAAGGCCATACTTCCAGTCTGTTGCCCTCTAGACTTCCTATCTCATCTAAGAGGGAAAACAAAGCACTCAACCAACTCCAGGGCTTCCAGGAAAGAGATTGGTAATTTCTCATCCAGAGAAGCATGCAGGCAGTCAAGAGAATAGAACAGGAAAAACATGTGTGAAGTTAACCACCTTAAAACACAGGTCCACTGAAAGACTGAGATTTAATTGGAAGATATTAGAACATTTCCCATCCCTTGTACCTTATGGCCACACCAACAGTTTCAGTATATTATCAGTGAATTGATTACAGTTCCAAGAGCCACAGAACATAGACTGTCTCAGGAGTACTTAGAGAAGGCTGAGGAGGTGAGACAGAATGAGCACACTAAAGGAATATGAAGTATCTGGCACCTGCAGCTATAACAAACATTAAACATGGCTCAACTCCTAGTAGCAGAGATACACACTTTAAAGCCTGATTTATCTTAGTTCCTATTATTCAATTCAACTTGTCCAGCTTTCAACAAGAAATTACAAGACATACCAAAGGCAAAAGACAGCATATTATGTGTGTATGTTTCTGTGTGTGTGTGCATGTGTGTGTGTGTGTGTGTGTGCAATCTGAATGTTGCTGACAAAGCTGGCTCTCAAAAAAAGTGGGATCTTTCCCTCTTCAGTGCCACGAAGCCAATATGCAAAACCACAAGTGAACATCAAGCAGTGCAGACACTATTAGATGGCCATGGAATTAAGAAGCTGACGAGTTGATGGGTGCAGCACACCAACATGGCACATGTATACATATGTAACAAACCTGCACATTATGCACATGTACCCTAGAACTTAAAGTATAATAAAAAAAAAAAAAGAAGCAGGGATTTGGTTCACAAATCAACTTCTCAGCCCATGAAGGCCAGGTAGGAAAATATATAGGGCATCTTTAATAAAGAGGCTAAGCATGAAAAGTAAGGGGAGGAATATTCATGATTTTTCAGGGAATAAGTGGGGAATTTACAGGAACTGGAATTGCCACTTTCCTTTTTGTCCTTTCATGGTTTCTTCTATTTGATGTCATGGTAATTGTCAACTATCATGGCACTGGTGTGAGTGACACTTAGCATGAAAACTAGATTATAATGAAGCTGGAGGTTCCACAGAAATCAAGTGAGCCCTCGTGGATCCCCCCAGTCTTAGCTAGTCTGGTAACAAGGGGAACTTTTGACCTAAGGCATTCTGCTTCCTAAAAATAACCAGAGTAGAGGTGGGGTAGAAATTTGCCTTGGTCACATACTTATTGCACTAGATAACATGAAGAGACTAAGTAACCCTCAGAACCACATTCAGATAGGATATGCCACAAATGTGGAAAGTAACAGTTAAGGAATTTAAAATGCCTATGATTAACACATTAAGGGATCCAATGGAAAAAGTAGACAAAAGCCAGAACAGATGAGTAATGTAAGCAGAGAGGTAGACTCAAAGAAGAATTAAATGAAACGCAAGAAATAAAAAACTCTGCAATAGAAATGAATGTCTTTAATAAGTAGATTTGACATAGTCGAAGAAAGACTCATGGAACCTGAAGATAAATCAATAAAAACATTTTGTTTATATGTGACATAATTGTTTATATATGAATTTATCAACAAAAAGAGTCAACAAAAAACCTTCCAGAACTTACAGGCAATTATAACAAGGTTGCAGGACACAAGACTAATATTAAGAAGTCAAGTATTTTCTTGTATACCGTATTAAATCATATACATATAAAATTGTCTTGCAAGTCAGATAATAGCCCAGCTACAGTACAATACGGCACCAGGCAAAGTCCTGAGGCCTCCATTCCAGCTTTTAGCTCCCAGATGACATTTCTAGACATACCCTGGCCAGAAGGCAACCTGCTTCTTTAAAGGAAAGGGCCCTGTCATGGAAGAATTTTCCACCTGCTGCCTAAAGAGTCCTGGTGGTATTGGTCTCAGGGATGCTTGTGTCACCCCTCTCATACCTCCAAGCAACTCAGCAAACAGAGAGAAGGACACTGTTCTTTTGCGGGAATGTAAAAGAAGAGAACAAGAGTCTCTGCCTGATATTCCAGAGAATTCTCCCAGACCTTATGCAAGACCACCAAAGCAGTAAACCTATGAGTCTGCAACAGCCACAGCACTACTGGGATGGAGATTGCCCCTAAAGCAGACATGGCTGCAGTAACCAAAGACATAGATTACAGCACTGAAATCCTTTCAAATACCTGGAAAAACTCCCAGGAAGGACAGGTACAAACAAGCCGACTATGAAGACTACAATAAATATCTAATTCTTCAATGCCCAGACACAGTCAAACATCCACAGGCATCAAGACCATCTAGGAAAACATGACCTCACTAAACAATCTAAATAAGCAGCCAGTGACCAATCCCAGAGAGAAAGGGAATGTGACCTTTCAGACAAATAATCCAAAATAGGTGTTTTGAGGAAGCTCAGTGAAATCTAAGAGAACATCAGAATTCTATCAGACTAATTTCACAAAAAGATTCAAATAATTAATAAGAATCAAGCAGACATTTTGCAGCTGAAAAATGCAATTGGCATACTTAAGAGTGCTGAAAAAGTATTTGATTAAATCTAACATTTGTTCATGATTAAAAAAAAAACCCTCAAAGAAGTAGACATAGAAGGAGTGTATCTCAACACAATAAAAGCTATATACCATAGACTCACTACTAGCATCATACTAAATAGGGAAAAATTGACAGCTTTTCCTCTATGATCTGGAACAAAACAACGATGCCTTCTTTCACCACTTTTATTCAACATTTTACTGGAAGTTTTAGCTAGAGTAATCAGTCAAGAGAAAGAAATAAAGGACATCCAAATTAGAAAGAAAAAAGTCAAATTATCTCTGTTTGCAGGTGATATGATCTTATATTTTTAAAAACCCTAAAGACTTGACCAAAAATATATTGAATTGATAAACAAATTTAGTTGGATATACAAATTCAGAAGGATATAAAAGCAATACACAAAAATTAGTAGCATCTCTATATGCCAGTAGTGAACAATCTGCAAAAGTAATTTTTAAAAAGTAATCCCATTTACAATAGCTACAAATAAAATAAAATAAAATACCTAGAAATTAAGCTGGTCAAATAAGTGAAAGATCTTTACAATGCAAACTATAACACATTGATGAAAGAAATTGAAGAGGACATAAAAATTGGAAATATATTCCATGTTCGTGGTTTGGAAAAATCAATATCGTTAAAATGTCCTTACTACCCAAAACAATATTCAATGCAATTCCTATCAACATACCAATAACATGGTTCACAGAAATAGAAAAAACAATCCTAAAATTTATACTGAACCACAAATGACCCAAAATAGCCAAAGCTAGCCAAAAAAGAATAGTTCTTATTTGTTATTCTCAGTAAAAAGAATTAAACTGGAGGAATCACATTACCTGACTTTGAATTATACTACAGAGCTATAGTAAACAAAATGCATGGCACTGGCATAAAAATAGACACATGAACCAACAGAACAGAATGGAGAATCCAGAAATAAATCCACACATCTACATTGAAGTCATTTTTGAGACAGCTGTCAAGAATTTACATTGGGGAAAGGAGAGTCTCTTCAATGAATGATGCTGGGAAAGTTCAATATACATATGAAGAAGAGTGAAACTAGATCCCTATCTCTCACTATATACAAAAATTAAATCAACATGGGTAAAAATGTATATATATGACCTCAAAGTATGAAACTACTACAAGAACACATTGTCTAAGGCAAAATTTTGAATAGACATTTCTCAAAATAAGGTATACAAATGACAGACGTGAAAAAACGCTCAATATTACTGATCATCAGAGAAATGCAAATCAAAACTATAATTAGATATCCTCTTACCCAGTTAAAATGACTTTTATCCAAAAGATAGACAATAATAAATGCTGACAAGGATGTGAAGAAAAGGGAACACTTGTACACTGTTGATGGGAATGTAAATTAGCACAACCACTATGGAGAAAAGTTTGGCGGTTCCTTAAAAAGCTAAAAATAGAACTACCAAATGATTCAGCAAACTCACTTCCAGGTATTCACTGAAAAGAAAGAAAATCAGTATATTGAAGAGATATCTGCACTCCTATGTTTATTGCAGCACTATTTACAATAGTCAAGATCTGGAAGCAACTGAAGTGTCTATCAATAGATGAATGAATAAAGAAAATGTGGTACATAAGGAGTACTATACAGCTACATAAAAAAATGAGATCCTGTCTTTTGCAATAAAGGATAGAACTGGAGATCACTATATTAAATAAAAGAAGCCAGGCACAGAAAGACAAACTTCACATGTTCTCTTTTTATTTGTAGGTGCTAAAAATAATAAACCAATTGAACTCACAGAGATCGATAGTAGAATGAGGGTTACCAGAACTTAGGAAGAGTAGTCATGCAAGGTCAGAGAAGTAGGATGGTTAATGTGTACAAAAATATAGTTAAATGAAATGAATGAAAACTAGTATTTGATAGCACAACGGGGTGACTGTGGTCAACAATAATTTATTGTACATTTTAGAATAACTGAAAGTGTATAGTTGTATTGTTTAAAACACAAAGAAAGAATAAATGTCTGAGGTTTTGGATGCCCCATTTCCCCTGATACGATGATTACGCATTATATGCCTGTATCAAAATATCTCATGTACCTGATAAATGCATACAACTTCAAGGTACCCACAAAAATTAATGATTAAAAATAAATAAATAATAATTTTTTTAAAAAAATCTAATATTTAGCACATAAATCTAACAAAAGATGCACAAGATCTATATGGGAAAATACAAAACTTTGATAAAAGAAATCAAATTATATCTATGTAAATAGAAATATGTTTCATGTTTGTGGACTGGAAAACTTGATATTTGTATGGTTTTTAAGTTCCAGCAACTATATTTCTGGGTATTTACCCAACTGAATTGAAAACTTATATCCACAGGAAAAACCTGCACATGAATGTTTATAGCCACTATATTTATGATCACCAAAACCTGGAAACAACTAAGATGTTTTTCAGTAGGCATATGGAAACAAACCTGTAATACATGCACACAATGGAAAATTGTTAAACGATAAAAGTAATGAACTCTAAGCAAGTAGAAAACATGATGAACCTTAAACGAATATTGTTAAGTGAAAGAACCTACTATGAAAAGGCCATATATTGTATGATTCCAATTCTATTACTTTCTGGGTATGGCAAAGCTATATAGATGGTAAGCAGATCAATGGTTGCCAGAAGTTCAGGATGGTAATTAATAGATGAAGCACAATAAATGGTTTTCTAAGGCAGGAAAATATTCTTAACATACAGCAAAAGTAGGTACAGGACACAATGTGTTTCTCAAAACCCATAGAACCTTGTGGCACAAAGAGTGAACTTTAATGTACACAAATGTTAAAACATCATTTAAGAGGTTGAGGATCACAGGAATGAATTCAGAATATGACATAACAATGAAACTATATTACTAATGTATGAAGAAACTTCACTAAAGGTAGTGAGGGGGAAAAGGTACTGACCTAAGTAACTTTGCAAGTGAGTACAGGCTGCATATAGGCAAAAGGCACCACGTGTAAGTCTCGTGGCCTAGTTGATTGACTTTTCTTACCATGGTTTACAGGTTATCAATTCTGAAACAGCTATATATGCATACTGAAACTGAATATTTAAGTGAATGGATGGTGGCTGATAGGAACCAGAGATCTCCCTGATGCAGTGGGGGTTTACAGATAGCAGAGAGATGGAGTAAGAATGGGATAATGTATTAGAGTTGGAGATACAAGTATGAATTCATGTTTAGCTTAATGTAGAGACATGGCTACATGCTTATAGACATGTGTATATACATGGGTTATTACACATATATACATTCTTGTTGGCTCATCTGAGAAGGCCTAGAAAGAACAGTTCCCCAAAGGAACACACCTGGCACCCAGACCTTGGTTTCCAATCCATTTGTCAATAAAGGGAATCAGGGATCCTTAAAGAAATCGCTGATTCTAGGACTAAGGAAGAAAATATACAAGATGAGCCTGGAGCATTTTGAAGGGTCAGAAAGTAAGGAAGTGCTCAACATACACACACACACACACACACACACACACACACACACACATCCATGGAGTATGTCAAAAGGACGCATGATTCAACTGAAAGCACTCCCATGGCCAAAGCTGGAAAAAATTGTGCAACTAATAAAGTAGTGTGTTTTGATTCTAGCTCAAAACATAAAATAAACATACATGAGTCCATGATGATATAAATAAATAAATGGAGAGAATGGACTAATCTCCCATACAAAAGAATTTCTAATAATTTATGTAAATACTCCACCCTCAAGGGAGTGGAGCATAACTCCCCATTCCTTGAGTGTGGTCTGTACATAGCGACTTTATTCCAAAAAGTACACTATAAAAAGTGAGGGGTTGGGAGAAGAGAAGAAGGTATAACCTTAGAGTAGAAAACCTGCACACACTACCTCAGCCAGGTGATTAAGGTCAACGTCAACACTGTTAAGTTGTATAGATAGTACATATCCTTGATATGATGTGATGAGAATGACACTTCACTTCTGTGATCTTCGCCCCAAAAATGGATGACCCCAATCTAAAAATGAGAAAAAAATCAGACAAATTCCAATTGATAAACATTCCACAAATACCTGACCAGGACTCCCCAGAATCGTCAAGATCATCAATACGAGGAAAGCCTGATAATTTGTCACAGCCAGGAGGAGACATGGCAACTAAATATAATATTGTATCCTGGATGGGATCCTGGAACTGAAAAAGAACATTAAATAAAAATTACGAAAATCTTAATAACTATGGACTTTAACAAAAATATATAAATATTGGTCCTTTTAATTGTGACAAATCCACCATATTAAAGTATGATGTTAATAATAGTAGAAACCAGAAGTGAGGTCTCTGTCTTAACTCCACAATTTTTCTTTAAATTTAAAACTATCCCAAAATTAAAAGTTTAATTAGGAAAAAGTGAAGGTCTCCCTCCCACATCTTACAGGTAGCTATTGTTATCTTTCCTCTCACACATAATTCAATTTTTGTTTTCATGCATCTTGTCAAATATTATATATAGAATATACTGAACAAAATATTACAGGTTGAGCATTCCTAATCTCAAAATTCAAAATGCTTCAAAATCCACATTTAAAAAAATTTCTTTTACAGACAGTCTCACTATATTTCCCAGGTTGGACTCAAACTCCTGAGATCAAGCGACCCTCCCACCTTGGCCTCCTGAGTAGCTGGGACTACAGGTGCACACCACTATGCCTGGCTCCCCATAACTTTTTGAGTGCCGTTATGACACCACATGCAGAAAATCCCAGACCTGATCTCAGGTGATGAAATCACAGTCAAAACATAGTGAGAACTTTGTTGCATGCACAAAATTATTTAAACTTTTGCATAAACTACTTTCAGGGTATGGGCATAAGGTGTATATGAAACATAAATGACTTTCCTGTTTAGATTTGGGTCCCATCCCCAAAATATCTCATGAAATATATACAAATATTCCAAAATTTTTTAAAAAATGAAATCCAAAATATTTCTGTTTCCAAGCATTTCAGATAAGGAATACTCAATCTGCATCTTCAAAAAAAGTAGACTTTTAAATATGTACATATATATATATGCAATATATATATATATGTATATATATATATGTATGTATACACTGGTGATATTGAAATTATTATATTATCTTCAATTTTGAATTCTGAATAATTTTTAAAATTTGCATTTGCTAATTACTTTTTCATGTGTAACCTTATTATATTTGTGAAATGGGCACAACAGACTTTTACATCCATCTCAAAGGTACAAGTCAGTAAATGGGCTAAGAGATCCAGCATCTTGCTCAAGAGATTGTGAATGATATGACAGCACTGTCACTGGTATTTGTTTTGGCTCCTAATAGGACACCTTAATTCCTGTTGGCTCTCCTCGGACCTCCACTTATAGTATTTAAAAATACCATGCTATAATAAGCAAATAAAATATTCAACTATATGAAGCTCAAAGAGGTAGTATCTTGTTAAAGGAACTTTATCAATAGACTATTAGCTTAAAATAGAAGTATGCAAGTGCAAGAATGTCTGACTAGATCTAGCCACTGGAAACTGACAAAGCTATCTGTTTAGTCATGCATGCCTGCAGCAACTTTTCCGTTTGGAAAAGTTCAACAGGCTAAAAATCAAGACAAATGCTTTTTAAGAAATCAAAGATAGGGTAAGAAAACCTAAAAGGGCCAAAGTCACCAAATATGGGGAGACTATAAAACTCAACCTGAGGTTACAATTGGCAGTTACTAGCTCTACTTTCACTAGGGTATAGAGAAGTACGGGAGACATTCGTCTTTTGTGGCTTTGTGTGTATATTGTGTTTGCTCATCATTGTTTCTGTCAAAAGTTATAGAGACAAAGACTGGTTTTCATTCCAGAATATCTTAAATTGTGCCAAATGAGTTCAGCTGTGAAAGGATACAATAAAGACAAGCAATAATAAATAAACTATTATATTTCTGGGTAGTAGAAGTGGTTCCAGCTGTTGGTCTAATTCTATCTATGTAGAAAACTGCTTTCAGCAAACTCATTCTAAATTGCTTGACTAGCTTGAATGATTGAGATCTCATTTGAGAGCATACATAATGTGGTTCATAACAATTAGGTCAGAGTATGACAAAGTAAATGGGAAGATAGATAATTTCTTTAAAGAATTTACATTGAAATGAAGAAAAAAAGAATGTTTATCAAAATTTGATTGAATATTAACAAAAACTAGAAATTCACAGGTACTAAATTTGACTTGAAATATTTAGTCAAAGCAATTTATTTTTATTAAATGTTTGTGGAATATGTGTATAATAAATGGTTAATATTTATTATTTTTATCTATTTACAGAAGAAACTCCACTCTTAGGGATCACAATATATCAACAAGATTAATATAATCAATAATGTATTTAATTTCATGAAATCTTGTTGATCCCTTCACATCAATCAGACCAACCTTTATTAAATGTTCGAGTTCTACATCATGCCCTGGAAAAAAACAGATTGGAATTTTGTCAAATCTAGAGAATCACAAAATATAGGTGGGAATTTAGAAGATTTTAAAGCTTCAGGTGACATTAAAGATGATATAACCCGTTCACTTTGTGTTACAGATAAGGATTGTGGGTGTCAGCATTCTTATATATAAAAAAATGAAATTGAACCACTCAATATAGGTAATTATTAAAAAGCTGGTCCTTCAATGCTGCCCTCTTAAATAATTAGTTCCACTCACTTCTGTTATAGTATGCTTCTCTCTGTGAAATGTGCCTCCACAAAAGGCTAGTTTTACCTGTTGAACACGACAGTCAGAATTTCTCAAAGTTTGGTTTGTAGAACAGCGTCAGAGTCAGCCAGGTGTTCATGGGTGTTTGTTAAAATGCAGATGCTGGGGATAACTCCAGACCTCCTAAGTCAGAACCTGGGAAATTGTACTAAAAAAGCCACAAGGTTATTTTTCTACATTCTTTTTGTTATTTGCATTCAGTGTTTATTTATCGCGTCTTATTATAATGCACCCAGAGGGTTTATAAAAAATATGAAATTCCAAAACTGCACAGAAATACACAAGTACACATGTATGCCCACACAAATGAATGCAGGTTTTAAAATGGTGAAAACTGAACACAATTATAGTCTAGTTAACAACAATGTACCAATGTCAACTTTCTGTTTTTTTTTTAACTTCTTGGTTTTAGTATTTTCTGCAGCTATGTAAGACAAAAACTATTGAAGGAAACCAGATAAACAGTACACAAAATCCTTTGTATAAATGTCTAGGCACTCACTGGCAGTTTCTGATTTAGTAAATTAACATTAAATACAGAAAGTGTGTGTTTGTATATGTCTATGTATATGCTTGTATGTATATGTGTCTCTCTGCGCTTGTATGTTGGTTTGTGTTTCCGTGTATGTACAATCAAACCTTAAACAACATGGGTTTAAACTGTGCAGGTTCATGTATACATGGATTTTTTCAATACATATATTGGAAAATTCTATAAAGATTTTTGACAATTTGAAGAAACTTATATATGAACCATATAACCTAGAAACCTCAAAAATATTAAGATAAAGTTTAAAATGTCATGAAAGCCGGGCGCAGTGGCTCACGCCTGTAATCCCAGCACTTTGGGAGGCCGAGGCGGGCGGATCACAAGGTCAGGAGATTGAGACCATCCTGGCTAAGACGGTGAAACCCCGTCTCTGCTAAATACAAAAAATTAGCCGGGCGCTTTGGCAGGCGCCTGTAGTCCCCGCTACTCGGGAGGCTGAGACAGGAGAATGGCGTGAACCTGGGAGGCGGAGCTTGCAGTGAGCCGAGATGGTGCCACTGCACTCCAGCCTAGGTGATGAGCAAGACTCCATCTCAAAAAAAAAAAAAATAAAAATAAAAAAATAAAATAAAATGTCATGAAAGCATAACATATATGTAGATACAAGTCTATTTTATCATTAACTACCATAAAATGTATGCAAGTCTATTATTAAAAGTTAAGATTTATCAAAACTTTTGCATATACCCACTAAAACTGTACATGGCAATATTTGCAGTCAAGTGAAATGTGAACAGGGTTGCCATTGCTGTTTCACAGGTTGTTATAAGCCCATGAAAGTCTTCAAGCCCAAAAACAATAAATTTCTATTAGAGAAAATTGTCCAGATACTGTGACTTCACAGGATTTGCAACACAGCCAATAAAGGAAATCATGAAAGAGATTGTCGATATGGCAAAAAAAAAAAAAAGGCAGAGGATGAAGGGTTTGAAGATATGGATCTTGGAGAAGTTCAAGAGCTAACAGTCATAACACCAGAGGCAGAAGAGGTGGAGGAATTAACAGATGACTTGATAGAGAAGATAGAGAAGAGTGCTTCTGAATGACTGCCAGACAATGAAGAAGATATAGAAGAAGTAGTGTCAAAAAAACAAAGTACTTTAGGCAATCTGGTAGAAGGATTCCCATCATTCAAAACTGCTTTTGACTTCTTTTATAACATGAATCTCTCTATGATACAGGCACTAAAACTAAAGCAAATGGCAGAATTTGCACCATACACAAACATTTTCAAAAAAAAAAAAAAGCAAAAACATCAGAGAGACATGGCAATGTATTTCCATACAGTTACACCAAGTGGACCCCCCCTCTCCTGCTCCCCTTCCACTGCCTCCACGTCTTCTGCCTCTGTGAGCCATGAGACAGCAAAACCAACCCCTCCTCTTCCTCCTCCTCCTCACCCTACTCAATCTGAAGACCACTAGGATAAAGACCTTTATGATGGTCCCTTTTCATTTAATTAATAGTAAGTATATTTTCTGTTCCTTATGATTTTCTTAATAACATTTTCTTTTCTCTAGCTAACTTTATTGTAAAAATACAGTAAGTAATACATATGACATACAAAATGTATGTTCATTGGCAGTTCATATCAGGGGTAAGGCTTCCAGTCAATAGTAGGCTGTAAGTAATTAAGTTTTGGGGGAGTCAAAGGCATACACAGAATTGTGACTGGGCAGTGTAGTAAGTATCCTTTACCTCTGTGTTGTTCAAAGATTGGCTGTGTGTATGTGTGTGTGTGTGTATGTGTATGTATGATTGGGTGTTTTTACAAGAACCCCACTGATTCTTTATATTGCATCATATCTTGGTTTCACTATCCAGCATCTATCAGATCTCTGTTAATCCCTATGAGTATCTTTTCAGTAAATTTCCCCAATTTTACACTGTGGGAGCTTTGTTTAAAATTCTGTCTGAAATTTAAGTACTTACAGATAAAAAGCATTTGCAACAAAGATTTGTACTCTGTAACTAGGATAGACTTCGAAGTCATTACATGGGTGGATAAATGTATGTAGAAAATGTGGGGAAAGTAGGCTGTCAGTTTGCTCAAGGAGGATGAAAACCAACACAGAATCTTTTAAAGCAAAGAAATTTAAATGAAAACCACACATTCCATTCACCATTGGAATACTTTGATGTAAAATAACATTTGTCCAGGTTCCACATAGGATAACATGAAAATCATAATGTACCCCACACAATTTACTAAAATACAAAGATATAATAATAAACTAATACTAGTGCTTGATACTTTCTAGGTGCATTTTTTAATTAGGTGATATTCCAATGAGGTAATAGTAAGAATTTTTTTCACAAGTGGCCAATTAAGATCTAGGATAAGCACAAATTCATAAGATGAGCCTAACACAAAATTAATAGAAAGATTAAAGAAATTGGAATTCTAATGTGAGGATATCGACTCCTGTTGTATTTTTTCTTCATCCCACATTTAACCTAATTTTAATTGCAAATTGTGTTCATAAAGCATAAAATATTTTGGATACACAGATTACTAGGCAGTGATATAAAAAACAACAAAATATAACCACTAAATCTAATCAGTCTCTGCTGCAGAAATTCAGGGGCAATTGACTTCAGCATTTTAACATTCTACAACTTATTGTCTCAAACTGCTATTTAGCTAGTTTAGTAAGAGATATAATTCCCCAAGACCACTGCTACTGCCAGAAGCAGCAATTCCAGCAAAAGGGACAGTCTTGTGACCACCCCCAGAGGAGCAACTGCCACAGCTGCTTTACAGGAAGCAGGAGCCACAAACACATGCAAAGAGTCTAGAAGTACCATATCAGCCCTGAAACCTGTCAGGTGCACCTATTAATAGAATTTTGTTATTTTTATTTGTCTTGAGTAAGAGTTTAGACATCTTTTTCATTGACCTATTTTTGAGTCCAGGGCTTCCAGGGATATGAAATGAAGGTTGTACTTTCTGTGGGTAATCTCTGCACCCCTAACAAGGGGGTAACCTATCAAAACCTTTCCTTTTCCATAATTCATTATCTCATACAAAAGATCTATCACTAGTAGTGCTCCTTTGAGCTAGCATAACATATAATCTGTACCTCTCATGTGATGTTAAACCATAGATGATAGTTTAAGACATATATGTATTATCTCTCCTACTCATTAAAAGAAAATCTTTCATCTTTTTCTACCTCACAATGGCTAGAAGATGGGGAATGAATAAATGTTGGTACTATACACATAAGCTATTTTGTGATTAACTTCTATATATTATATGCTAATGTGTACTACAACCTTGTTTTTTCTCAAGTATTTTTAGTAACTGTTTTAGTTTTTCAATCCCTACTGTTGTATACAGTAGTCCTCCTTATCCTCAAGGAATACATTCTAAGGCCCCTCTTTGGGATGTCTGAAACTGTGACTAGCACAAAACCCTATATATACTGTCATTTTCCTAAACATCCATAATATGATAAACTTTAGTTTATAAATAGGGCACTTTAAGAGACTGACAAAAGTAACTAATAATAAAATATAACAATTATAACAATATGTCAGTGTCGCTACTCTTGTATGCTAGGATCATTATTAAATAAAATAAGGGTTACTTGAAGACAAGCACTATGATATCAAGACAGTAGATCTGATAATAGAGATGGCTACTAAATGACTAATGGGAAAGTAGAGTGGATGACACGGATACACTGGAGAAAGGGAGGACTCAGGTTCCCAGTGGGACGAAGAAGGACAATGGGAAATTCCATCACACCCTCATATGGTGCATGATTTAAACTTAAAAAACATTTATTTCTAGAATTCTCTATCTAACATTTTTGTACTATGGTTGACTACAAGTAACTAACATCATGAAAAGGGAAACTGTGGAATAAGGGGGAAATTACTGTATTATATTTATACATGTATATATGTATATATACTTCATATATATGTGTACATGTATATAATATGTATTTTATGTACAATGTAAACTTTCTATTATTATGGATTTATTCTTTTATGACAAGCTTCTAGTACTCTCTCTAGCACTAGGAGGTAATAAATACATATTTTTAAATTAAATAATTGACAATCACAAGAACCAAAAATCAAAATAAAATAAAAGTTTTTACTTATTCACAATTCAATTAGATTTGAATTTCGGATATTTTCCAAAAGTGAAGGAAAGGAGTGACATGCTTTTTGTGATCAACTTCTATTTCTTTTTCTTCTGCTTCTCAGATATTCATGCATTCAGGTGGTGACATTTAAAATGCTTCTATATATGAATAATATACCATTATTCTCTTATATCTCATTCCAACCACTTCTCATTTTCAGACATTTAGATGCCTTTCTAGATTCAAAGTAAACACATTTTATCACTGATATAATTTTTCACATAAAACTATATTCAGAAGCAGCTACAGTGCATGGCACTCACAGAAAGGAATGAAAGGGGCGAGTGAATATAGTACCGTCAACTGAAATATCCAATTACTCACATTGGGACTGATCAGGAAAACAAATAGACCTATGGAAAACTGAGAAAAGCAGGGCAGGACAAAGGCCCACCCAGGAGTGACATTGACCCAAGGAAACCCCACTCCCTGGCAAGAGAAGCAGTGAGTGAATGTGTGACTCTGGGAAACCACACTTCTCCCATGGATCTTTGCAACCCTCAGATCAGGAGATCCCCTCATGAATGCATTTCACCAGGCCCTTGAGTTGGACACACAGCTACGAGGAGTCTCAGCAGAGCAACTGCTCAGGCACGCACAGAGACCCAGGAGCTTTACATACTCAGGATCTGGGATCCCTAGCAAGGGTTACTGCAACTCAGGGAAGATGGGAGGTCCATACATACTCCCTAGGAAGGGGGCTGAATCCAGGAGGCCAAGGAGTGTCAGTCTGTGGGCCCCACTTCCACAACACGTCACCAGATAAGACTGACTAGTGTGGAATTCCAGCAAGCCACCAGCAACAGGGTAGTGCCTACCTGAGATAAGATGGAGCCCTTGGGGGAGAGGTGGGCTGCCATCTTTGCTGTTTGGATAAATCAGCCATTCTAGCCTGAGGACTTTGGAGAGTTCCAAACAGTCTGGATGAGGAAGGGAACACCAGCAAAGCACAACTGCTTTACCAAAAAGTGGTCAGACTGCTGCTTTAAGTGGGACCCTGATCTGTTCCTCCTCACAGGGCATGACCTCCCAGCCAGGGCCTCCAAGCCACCCCTGCCTGTATTCTATGGACAGAACTCTGATCTCTCCATGGGACAGAGTGTCTTGAGGGAGGGTTGGGCCACCACCTTTGCTGTTTGGGCAATTCAATCATTCCAAAGTGTGGGCTTTGGAGAGTCCACACTGACTGAGGCAAAGACAGGTTCCCCAGCAGGGCACAGCTGTTTAGTTAAGGAATAGCCAGACTTCTTTTTTGTTGAGATGGAGTCTCACTCTGTTACCCAGGCTGGAGTACAGTGACACTCTGTGCATTACAAGGCTTTTGAACACCTGTGAGCACAGAAGCATGGCACTAAATGGTAAACAAGGAACAGACAAAGTGCCACCTTTCTCTTCCTTCCTTCCTTCCTGAAGGTCTACTACATGATAGCCAGGCAAGCTCTGCCTCCCAGGTTCACGTCATTCTCTTGAATCAGCTTTCCGAGTAGCTGGAACTAGAGGTGCCTGCCACCATGCCTGGATAATTTTTTTGTATTTTAGTAGAGATGGGGTTTCACCATGTGAGGCAGGATATTCTCAATCTCCTGGCCTCGTGATCCTCCTGCCTTGGCCTTCCTAAGTACTGGCATCATAGGCATGAGCCACCGTGCCTGGCTGGACAGACTCCTTCTTTAAATGGGACCCAGATTCATTGATCCTTGTTGGGGAAGTCCTCCTAGCTGGGGCCTCTGGCCTCCCCTACTTGTGTTTTATGGCTGACAGAGGTCTAATTTCTCCCTGAAAGGGAATGCCAGGGGCACATGGCAGCCTGCCATCTTTGCTGTTAGGGCATCTCACCTGGTCCAGACTGTAGGCCTTGGAGAGCCCAAACCAATAAGGTGCAGAAGGGATTCCTAACAGAGCACAACTGCTCTACCAAAATGCAGCCTGATTGCTTCTTTAAGCGGGGGAATTTCATTTCTTCTGACTGGGTAAGACCTTCCAACTGGGTAAGACTCTCCAGTCATCACAAACAGGTGCATTCAGGCCAGCAACAGGTCAGTAGCCCCGTGGGACAGAGCTCCAAGTCAGGGGCAAGCTGCCGACATTGCTGTTTTCCAGCCTTCACTGGTGATGCCTCCAGGTACTGGAGAAACCAAGGTGGCTAGGGTCTGAAGAAGATACCCAGCAAACTTCAACAGCCCTATAGAAGAGTGGCCAGACTGTTAAAAGAAAAACAAACAAAGAAAACAAACAACAAAAACCCCATCCAAAGGTCATTAATCTCAAAGATCAATGGTAGATAAGCCCACAAAAATGAGAAAGAATAAGCACAAAAATGCTGAGAACTTAAAAAGCCAGAGTGACCTTTTCCTCCAAATGATCACAACACCTCTCCAGAAAGGGTGCAGATCTGGGTTGAGGCTGAGATGGCTGAAATGTCAGAAGTAGGCTTCAGAATATGGATAAAATGAATTTCACTGAGCTAAAGGACCGTCTTGCAACCTAATGCAAGGAAGCCAAGAATTATGATAAATCAAATTAAAACTTATGATAAATCAATTATGATGAATCATACAAAATAGCCAGTATGGAGATGAGCATAACCAACCTAATAGAGCTGAAAAAACATACTACAAGAATTTCACAAAGCAATCCAAGTATTAAAGGGCAGAAAAGACCAAGTACAGGGTAGAATCTCAGAGTTTGAACACTGTCTTGCTAAAATAAAACAGGCAGAGAAGAATAGAGAAAAAAGAATAAGAAAGAATGAACAAAATCTTTGAAAAATATGGGATTATGTAAAGAGACCCAATCTGTGACTGATTGGGGTACCTGAAAGAGGTGGGGAGAATAGAACCAATTTGGAAAACATATTTCAACATATTGTCCAGGAGAACTTCCCCACCCTAGCTAGACAGGCCAACATTCAAATTCAGGAAATGTGGAGAACCCTAGCAAGATACTCCACAAGAAGATCATCCCCAAGATACATAATCATGAGACGCCCCAAAGATCTAAATGAAAGTAAAAAACGTTAACGGCAGCCAGAGAAAAATGCAAAGTCACCTACAAAGGAAAGGCCACAAGACTAACAGCATGTTAGAATGATTTTTAACAATGTTTAAAAAAATTAGATATCTCTCCAGATCACTTAATCCAGAGCTATGTTCAGTTCTTGAACATCTTTGTTAATTTCCTATCTCTATGATCTATCTAATATTGTCAGTGGGGTATTAAAGTCTTCCCCTATTTTCATGTGGGAGTCTAAGTCTCTACTAACTTATTTTATGAATCTGGATGCTTCTGTGTTGGGTGCATATATATTTAGGATAGTTAGCTCTTCTTGTTGAATTGAACCCTTTATCATTATATAATGCCCTTCTTTGTCTTTTTTGACTTTGTTGGTTTAAAGTCGGTTTTACCAAAAATTTGGATTGCAATGCATGCTCTTTCCCATTTCCCATTCGCTTGGTAAATTTTCTTCCATCACCTTATTTTTGTGCCTATGTATATCTTTGTATGTGACGTGGGTCTCTTAAAGACAGCATAACAATGGATCTTGGTCTCTTATCCAGCTTCCCACTCTGTATCTTTTAATTGAGACATGTAGCCCATTTAGTTTAAGGTTAGTGTTATTATGTGTGGATTTGATCCTGTCATGATGTTGCTAGCTGGTTATTTTGCAGACCTGTTAATGTGGTTGCTTCATAGTATCACTGGTCTGTGTATGTCAGTGTGTTTAAGCAGTTGCTGTTAATGGTTTTTTCTTTCCATAGCTAATGCTTCCTGCAGGAACTCTTATAAGGCAGTTCTGGTGGTAGCAAATTTCCTCAGAATTTGCTTGTCTGAAGCAGATCTTATTTCTCCTTCTCTTATATAGCTTAGTTTCTCTGGATATAATATTTTTGGTAAAACAGACTTTAAACCAACAAAGTCAAAAAAGACAAAGAAGGGCATTATATAATGATAAAGGGTTCAATTCAACAAGAAGAGCTAACTATCCTAAATATATATGCACCCAACACAGGAGCATCCAGATTCATAAAATAAGTTAGTAGAGACTTAGACTCCCACATGAAAATAGGGGAAGACTTTAATACCCCACTGACAATATTAGATAGATCATAGAGATAGGAAATTAACAAAGATGTTCAAGAACTGAACATAGCTCTGGATTAAGTGATCTGGAGAGATATCTACAGAATTCTCCACCTAAAAACAGCAGAATATACATTCTTCTCTTCACCACATAGCACTTATTCTGAAAATGATCACATAGTTGGAAGTAAAACACTTATCAGCAAATGCAAAAGAACTGAATTTATAACAAACAGTCTCTTGGACCACAGCACAATCAAATTAGAATTCAAGATTAAGAAACTCACTCAAAACGAAACAACTACATGGACATTGAACAACCTAATTCTGAATGACTTTTGGGTAAATAATAAAATTAAGGCAGAAACTAAGTTCTTTGAAACTAATGAGAACAAAGATACAACTTACCAGAATCTCTAGGGTACAGCTAAAGCAGTATTTACAGGAAAATTTATAGTACTAAATACCCACATAAAAAAGCTAGAAAGATCTCATGTTAGCAACCTAACATCACAACTAAAATAACTAAAGAACCAAAAGAAAACAAACTACAAAGCTAGCTGAAGACAAAAAATTAACCAAAATCAGAGCTGAACTGAAGGAGACAGAGACCCAAAAACCATTCAAAAAATCAACAAATCCAGGAGCTGGTTTTATGGAAAAATTAATAAAATAGATCTCTAGCTAGAATAATAAAAGAAAAGAGCTAAAATTCAAATAAACACAATCAGAAATGATATGGGTATATTATGGCTGACCCCACAGAAATGAAAACAACTATCAAAGAATATTATAAACACTTCTATGAACATATACTAGAAAATACAGAGGAAGTTGGGCACAGTGGCTCACATCTATAATCCTAGGACTTTAGGAGGCAGAGATGGGCAGATCATCTAAGGTCATGAGTTTGTGACCAGTCTGACCAATATGGTGAAACCTTGTCTCTACTAAAAATACAAAAATTAGCTGGGCATTGTGGCATGTGCCTCTAGTCCAAGCTACTCAGGAGGCTGAGGCAGGAGATTCACTTGAAGCCAGGAGGCAGAGGTTGCAGTGACCCGAGATCATGCCACTGTACTTCAACCTCAGCAATAGAGTGAGACTCCATCTCAAAATAAATAAATAAATAAAAATAAAACAAAGAAATAAAAATAAAGAAAATATAGAAGAAATGGATACATTCCTGGACATATACACCCTCCCAAGACTGAACCAGGAAGTAATTGAATTGCTGAACAAACCAATAATGAGTTCTGAAATTGAGGCAGTAATAGCCTACCAACCTAAAAATGCCCGAGACCAGATAGACTCACAGCTAAATTCTACCACAGGTAAAAAGAATAGCTGGTACCATTTCTACTGAAACTATTCCAAAAAATCAACAAGTGAGAACTACTCTCTAACTAATTTTATGAGGCCAGCATCATCCTGGTACCAGAACCTGGCAGAGACATAACAACAACAACAATGATAAAAACTCCAGGCCAATATCCTTGAAATACTGGCAAACTGAATCCAGCAGCACATAAAAAGGTTATTCACCACAATCAAGTAGGCCTCATCCCTGGAATACAAGGTATCTTCAACATATACAAATCAACAAATGTGATTTATTACATAAACATAACTAAAGACAAAAACCATATGATTATCTCAATACATGCAGAAAAGGCCTTCAATAAAATTCAACATCTCTTCGTGTTAAAACGTCCCAATAAAATAGGTTTTGAAGAAACATAACACAAAATAATAAGAGCCGTATGTGATAAACTCACAGCCCGTATCATACTGAATGGGCAAAAGCTGAAAGTTTTCCCTTTGAAAAGTGGCACAATACAAGAATGCCCCGTCTCACCACTCCTATTCAACATAGTATTGAAAGTTCTGGCCAGGGCAATCAGGCAACAGAAAGAAACAAAGCATATTTGAATAGAAAGAGAGGAAGTCAATCTTTGTTAGTAGATGACATGATTCTGTATCTAGAGAATTCCAGTATCTCAGACTAAACGCTTCTGAAGCTGATAAGTAACTTCAGCAAAGTCTCAGGATACAAAATCTATGTTCAAAAAATGCTAGCATTTCTCTACACCAACAACAGACAAGCCAAGAGCCAAATCATGAATGAACTCCCATTCACAGTTGCCACAAAAAGAATAAAATACCTAGGAATACAGCTAACAAGGGAAGTGAAGTACCTCTTCAAGCAGAACTACAAACCACTGCTCAAAGTAATTAGAGATGAGACAAACAAATGGGAAAATAGTTCATGCTCACGGATAGGAAGAGTAAATATTGTGAAAATGGCCATACTGCCCAAAGCAAGTAATAGATTCAGTGCTATTCCCATTAAACTACTATTGACATCCTTCACAGAATTATAAAAAACTATTTTAAAATATAGAATATAGAACCAAAAAAGAGCCTGAATATCCAAGATAATTCTAAGCAAAAAGACCAAAGGTGGAGGCACCATGATACCTGACTTCAAACTATACTAAAGGGCTACAGTAACCAAAAGAGCATGGTACTGGCACAAAAACACATATTCCAATGGAAAAGAATAGAGAATACAGAAATAAGATCACACACCTACAACCATTTGATCTTTGACAAACCTGACAAAAAACAAACAGTGGGGAAAGGATTCTCTATTTAATAAATGGTGCCCAGAGAACTGGCTAGCCATATGTAGAAAATTGAAACTGGACACCTTCCTTACACCTTGTACAAAAGTCAACTCAAGATGGATTAAACACTTAAATGTAAAACCCACAACTATAAAAACCCTGGAAGACAACCCAGGCAATACTATTCAAGGCATAAGTACAGCAAAGATTTCATGATGAAGATGCCAAAAGCAATTGCAACAAAAGCAAAAATTGACAAATGGGATCTAATTAAACTAAGAAACTTCTGCAGAGCAAAAGAAGCAATCACAGAGTAAACAACCTACAGAATGGGGAAAAAAATTGCGATCTACACATCTGACAAAGGTCCAATATCCAGCATCTAAAAGGAACTTAAACACATTTACAAGAACATGAACAGACACTTCTCAAATGAAAATACACATGCAAACAAAAAAATATGAAAAAATCTCAATATTACTAATTATTAGAGAAATACAAATCAAAACCACAATGAGATACCATGTCACTCCAGTCAGAATGGCTACTAAAATGTCCAAAAATAAGAAATGCTGGTAAGGTTGTGGAGAAAAATGGAAGGCTTCTACACTGTTGGTGGGAGTGTAAATTAGTTCAACCATTATGTAAGACAGTGTGGTGATTCCTAAAAGACATAAGATATAAATTTTATTTTACTCAGCAATCCCTTTACTAGGTATATACTCAAAGAAATATAAATTTTTCTGTTATAAAGACGCATGCACGTGAATGTTCACTGCAGCACTATTCACAGCAGCAAAGACATGGAATGAACCTGAACACCCATCAATGATAGACTGGATAAAAATGGTGGTATGTATACACCATGGAATACTAGGCAGCCATAAAAATGAATGAGATCACGTCCTTTGCGGGGATATGATGGAGCTGCATTATCCTTATCAAACTAATGCATAGGAACAGAAAACCAAATAGCACATGTTTTCTCTTATAAGTGAAAGCTAAATGAAGAGAACACATGGACACATGGGAGAAAACAACACACGCTGGGGCCTGTCAGAGGGTTAGGGGTGGGAGAAGGGAAAGGATCAGGAAGAATAGCTAGTCTATGCTGGGCTTAATACCTAAGTGATGGCGTGATCTATGCAGCCAACCACCATGGCACAAATTTACCTATGTAACAAACCTGCATATCCTGCACGTGTACCCCTGAACTTAAAATAAAAGTTGGAGATTTGAAAAAAACAAAAACAAAACAAAACAGAAAAAGGAAATGCGGGATTGAAATTAATTAATTTTATTAATTAACAAAAAACCCTGTATTCTTAATCATATCAGATTCTATTTTCAAATGCTAATAATTTGTCAATGAAAGCAGCTATTTCCTTTGTGCAATACAATCTTCTTTATAATTTCATCACCTTTAGCAATCATGTTAGCCAATTTCCAACCTTAATCTTGCCAAGAAGGCCTGTTAAAAATATTTTATCTAAATATGAACCCTATTTCAAAATGACTTTTTAGCTAAGATTTCAATGAATGCACATTCCTAGTGACCTGGAAAGGTGACTCAATTGACAGAAAAGTAAATGGCAAGTTTGGTTTCCATTTTAAACTTTAGATTCTGCTGTTCATCTTTTACTTCATTTACTCATTCATTCATACATTACTGAGCTTTTATCATGCACACAACATTCTGCCATGTGTACACTGTAAGATATACAAATGCTAACAAGTAAGACATACTCATTGTCCTTAAGGCAATCACAGTTTAGAATGAGAAATAGATACTTACAACCATTTCTAGTATGATAGATACACATCAATTGTTATCTTGTTTACATTGCTCATGTTAATAAATGGTAAAGCCAAGATTCAAAACCGGGGAAACTGCCTAGAGTCTGCAGGCTTAGACACTTTACTGAGAGTAGTGACGACTTCAACACTTCAGTTTGAAGTCTGGGAAAATGGTGATGTCAGTAAGAGAAATAGAAAACTCATAAAAAAAGAAAATTGTTTATAAATATACAGTTTTATTGTGGCCAGATAACAAGTTAGTCATGTATTGTAGGCATTTGTAGGGCAAAAGAATAGAGAAAGTTATACTTGGAGATACAATCTCAAAAATAGGAACAAATCCAGTGATATGATTTGCAAAAGATGGCCAAACTATTCTAGTATCACCTAGAAATGTGCATCTTGCTCCATCCAACTCTTATTTTTTTAATGTTGAATAAAGCACACAATTGCTATAATGCAATGCCTAAGTTATAAATTAAGAATTAATCTAGATCTTGAGCTCAAGGAAGGAGGTGGAGAAAGATGCCCAAATAGAAGCCTCTACTGATTGTTCTCTGGATAGAAACACCAAATTTGGCACCTAACTACACAAAAAAAGCACTTTTTTAAGAACTAAAAATCAGATGAGTGATCACAATTCCTAGTTTTAATTTAGTATCACTGAAAAAGACACTGAAGAGGGTAGAAAAGACAGTCTTGAATTGCCTACACCACTCCTCTCCCATCCGCTAGAGGTGACCACATGGCAGGGAGAATCTGTGTGCTTAGGGGAGGAAAAGAGCACCAACTGGGGGGCTTTGCCTTAGAATGCAGTGCTGCCAAAACCAGGCAGAACTCAGCCAGCACCCACAGAGGGAACATTTAGACCAGTCCTAGTCAGAGGGCAGTCACCCATCCCAGCCACCAGAAGTTGAGTTTGGGTCAACCTCACCACCATGGACTAAAATGTTCTAGGGTCCTAAATAAATCTGAAGGGCAGTCTAGCCCACAAGGACTGTAACTCCCAGGCAAGTCCTAGTCCTCTGCTTGGCTCAGAGCCAGTGGACTAAGGGGGCATACAACCATTGAGATGCTAGCTAAGGTTGCTAAGGAACTGCTTGTGCCACACCTCCCCCAACCCAAGGCAACACAGCTCACAGCTCTGAAAGAGACTGCTTTCTTCCACTTAAGGAGAGGAAAGGGGAGAGTAAAGAGGATTTTTGTCTTGTAACTTGGATATCAGCTCAGCCACAGTAGTATAGGGCACTAGACAGAGCCTTGAGACACCCATTTCAGGCCCTAGCTTCTGGAAGACACTTCTGGACACACTCTGGGCCTCAAGGGAACCCACTGACTTGAAGGGAAGAATACAGTCCTGGCAGGATTCATTACCTGCTGACTAAAGAACCTTGGAGCCTGAATAGTCAACATCAGTAACTAGGTAGTACACACCATGGGCCTTGGGTAAGAATCCCAGACATGCTGGCTTCAGGTGTAGTACAGCACATTCACAGCTATGGTGGCTATGAAGAGAGGCTCCCTTCTGCTTGAGAAAAGCAGAGGAAAGTGTAAAAGGGACATACCTTGAGCTTATATACCAGCTCTGCCACAGTGGGAAAGAGCACCATGGGGCTTCTTGAGGTCCCCAATTCCAGGCCTCAGCTCTTGGATGGCATCTCTGGTCCTAACCTGGGTCAGAGAGGAGCCCACTGCCCTGGCAACATTAACAACAACTGAAGAGACTTGGGCGTTAAGTGATAATTGGCACTACCCTGACAGTATTCCCCATGGGCCTGTGGTGGTATTGGACATGGGGAGATACCCTTCTGATTGGGAAAGTGAAGGGAAGAGTGAAAAAAAAAATTGTCTTGTGGCTTGGGTGCCAGATCACCCAAACTAAAACAGAGCACCAGATAGATTCCTAAGGTTTCTGACACCAAGCTCTGGCTCCCAGACAGGCATCTCTGGACTCATCAAGGGCCCATGGGGACACACTGCCCCTAAGGGAAGGGCACAAGCCTGGCTGCCTTAACCACCTGGTGAGTGTAGAGCCCTAGGGCCTTCAGCAAACATGGACAGTAGCCAGGTAGTGGTTACAGGGATACTTGGGAAAGGCCCAGTCCTGTGCTGTCTTCAGGGCTGATCCAGTGCAGTTCCAGTGGTGGTGGCCACAGGGATGCTTGTGTCACCTTTCCCCCAGTTCCAGGCAGCTCAGCACAGAGAGACTCCATTTGTTTGGGAGAAAGTAAGGGAAAAGAACAACTGTCTCCACATGGTAACCTGGAGAATTCTTTTGGATCTTATCCAAGACCACCACGGTGACACCTCTATGATTCAGCAAGAACTACAGAATTACTGGGCTTGAGGCATCCGTGCCCCCCACCCCCAACCCATGCAGATATGGCTTCAGTGACCAAAAACTTAGATAACAATACTCAAGTCCCTTCAAATACCTAGAAAGACTCACAACAAGGGCAGATACAAACAAGACCAGAGTGTGACGATTACAATAAATACCCAATTCTTCAGTGCCCAGACAACAATGAACATTTACTAGCATCAAGACTGTCCAAGAAAATATAACCTTACCAAACAAACAAAGGCACCAGTGAATAATCCCAGGCAGACAGTGATACGTGACCTTTCAGACAGAGAATTCAAAATAGGTGTTTTGAGGAAATTCAAAGAAATCCAACATAACACAGAGAAGGAATTCAGAATCTTATAAGATAAATTTAACAAAGCAATTTAAATAAGTTTAAAAATCAGGCAGAAATTCTGGAAATGAAAAATGCAACTGACGTACTAAAGAATGCATCAGAGTCTCTTAATAGCAGAATTAAACAATCAGAAGAAAGGATAAGTGATCTTGAATACAGCCTACATGAAAATAGAGAAGACAAAAGGAAAAAGAATAAAGCAAGCTTACAAGATGTACCAGTCATTCAGGAGCATAGTGTTTAAATTTTATGTGTTTGTATATTTTCCCAAATTTCGCTTGCTACTGAGTGCAAGTTTTATTCCATTGTAGCCAGAGAAGATGCTTGATATGATTTTAGTTTTTTTGAATGTTTATTATTATTATTTTTATTTATTATACTTTATGTTCTCGGGTACATGTGCACAACGTGCAGGTTTGTTGCATATGTATACATGTGCCAAGTTGGTGTGCTGCACCCATTAACTCGTCATTTACATTAGGTATATCTCCTAATGCTAGCCCTCCCTCTTTCCCCCACCCCACAACAGGCCCCGGTGTGTGATGTTTCCCTTCCTGTGTCAAAGTGATCTCATTGTTCAATTCCCACCTATGAATGAGAACATAAAGTGTTTGGTTTTCTGTCCTTGTGATAGTTTGCTCAGAGTGATGGTTTCCAGCTGCGTCCATGTCCCTACAAAGGACACGAACTCATCCTTTTTTATGGCTGCATAGTATTCCATGGTGTATATGTGCCACATTTTCTTAATCCAGTCTGTCATTGATGGACATTTGGTTTGGTTCCAAGTATTTGCTATTGTGAATAGTGCCACAGTAAACATACGTGAGCATGTGTCTTTATAGCAGCATGATTTATAATCCTTTGGGTATATACACAGTAATGGGATGGCGGGGTCAAATGGTATTTCTAGTTCTAGATCCTTGACTGCCACACTGTCTTCCACAATGGTTGACTTAGTTTACAGTCCCATCAACAGTGTAAGCGTTCCTATTTCTCCACATGCTCTCCAGCACCTGTTGTTTCCTGACTTTTTAATGATTGCCATTCTAACTGGTGTGATATGGTATCTCATTGTGGTTTTGATTTGCATTTCCCTGATGGCGAGTGATGATGAGCATTTTTTTCATGTGTCTGTTGGCTGCATAAACGTCTTCTTTTGAGAAGTGTCTGTTCACATCCTTTGCCCACTTTTCTAATGGCCATACTGCCCAAGGTAATTTATAGATTCAATGCCATCCCCATTAAGCTACCAATGACTTACTTCACAGAATTAGAAAAAACTAAAGTTCATACAGAACCAAAAAAGAACCCGCATTGCCAAGACAATCCTAAGTCAAAACAACAAAGCTGGAGGCATCATGCTACCTGACTTCAAACTATACTACAAGGCTATAGTAACCAAAACAGCATGGTACTGGTAACAAAACAGAGATATAGACCAATGGAACAGAACAGAGTCCTCAGAAATAATACCACACATCTACAACCATCTGATCTTTGACAATCCTGAGAAAAACAAGAAATGGGGAAAGGATTCCCTATTTAATAAATGGTGCCGGGAAAACTGGCTAGCATAAGTGGAAAGCTGAAACTGGATCCTTTCCTTACTCCTTATACGAAAATCAATTCAAGATGGATTCGAGACTTAAATGTTAGACCTAAAACCATAAAACCCTAGAAGAAAACCTAGGCAATACCATTCAGGACATAGGCAAGGGCAAGGACTTCATGTCTAAAACACCAAAAGCAACGGCAACAAAAGCCAAAATTGACAAATGGGATCTAATTAAACTAAAGAGCTTCTGCACAGCAAAAGAAACTACCATCAGAGTGAACAGGCAACCTACAGAATGGGAGAAAATTTTTACAATCTACTCATCTGACAAAGGGCTAATATCCAGAACCTACAAAGAACTCAAACAATTTTTGAATGTTGTAAGACTTGTTTTATGTTCTGACATATGGTCTGTCTTTGAAAATGATCCATGTGCTGAAAAAATAATGTGTATTCTAAAGTCATTGGATGAAATGTTCTGTACATATCTATTTGATCTATATAGTACAAATTAAGTCTGATGAATGTGTGTTGATTTTCTGTTGGATCATGTCTCCAATGCTGAAAGTAAGCTGTTGGAGTATACAGCTATTATTTTATTGGGGTTTCTCTCTTTATCTGTAATAGTATTTGCTTTATATATTTAGATGTTAGAGTGTTGGGTGCATTTGTATTTACAATTGTTATATCCTCTTGCTGACTTGACACCTTCAACAGTATATAATAACCTTCTTTGTCTCTTTTTATCATGTTTGTCTTGAAATCTATTTTGTGTGATGTAATGTAGTTGCTCCTACTCTTTATTGGTTTCCATTTGCATACAATATCTTTTTTCTTTCTTTTATTTTCAGTCTGTGTGTGTTTTTATGGGTGAAGTGTGTTTTTTAGGCAACAGACAGTTGGGTCTTATTTTTTTCATCCATTCAGCCACTTTGTGTCTTTTGACGGAGGAGTGCAGTCCATTTACATACAAGTTACTATTGATAAGTCAGGAGTTGCTCCTGTCATTTTGTGTCTTTTTTTGGTTTTCTGGTTGTTTTGCGATCTTCTCTTCTTCCTTCCTATCTTCCTTTACATGAAGACAATTTTCTCTGTTGGTATCTTTTAATTTTTTGATTTCTATTTTTTTGTGTACCCGTATTTTTTCAGATTTGAAGTTACTATGAGGCTTGCCAGTGCTATCTGATAACCCATTATTTTAAACTGATGACATAAATAGTCATCAGTTATGATAGTTATGATAACTATGATTGCATAAACAAATTAACAAATATACAAAAAGAAAACTAATAAAATATCTACACTTTAACTTTACCTCCCCACTTATTAACATTTTGTGGTTTCTATTTATATCTTTTTGTACTATCTGTGTCTTGAAAAGTTGTCACAGTTATTATTTTTGATTGTTTCATTTAGTCTTTCTACTTAGGACATGAGTAGTTTACATATCATGCCTACAGTGTTATAATAGTCTGTGTTTTTCTGCATGCTTACTATTTCCAGTTAGTTTTGTACCTTTTGATGATTTCTTATTATGCAATAACATCCTTTTCTTTCAGATCAAATAACGCCCTAGCATTTCTTGCTGGACAAGTGTGGTGTTGATGAAATCCCTCAGCTTTTGTTGTCTGGGAGTCTTTATTTCTCCTTCACATTTGAAGCATATTTTGCAGAATATACTATTCTAGAACAAAAGTTTGTTTTTCTTTCTTTCCTTCAGCACATTAAATATGTCATCCCACACTCCCCTGGCCTGTAAGGTTTCAACTGAGAAGTCTGTTGCCTGACATCAAAACTCCATTATATGTCATTTGTTTCTTTTCTCTTGCTGCTTTTAGGATCCTTTCTTCATCCTTAACCTTTGGAAGTCTGATTATTAGATGCCTTCAGGTAGTCTTACTTGGGTTAAATCTGCTTGGTGTTCTATAACCTTCTTGTATGTGAATATTGATATCGTTCTCTAGGTTTGGGAAGTTCTCTGATATTGTCACTCTGAATAAACTTTCTACCCAATCTCTCTGTCTCCTTTTTAATGCCATTCACTCTTAGACTTGCCCTTTTGAGGCTATGCAAAACCTATAGAATACAGCAAAAGCAGTAAAAGAGGGAAGTTTAGAGCTATACGTGGTTAAATCAAAAAAGAAGAAAAACTTCAAATAAACAACCTAACACTATATTTAAAATAATTAGAAAAACAAGGGCATACAAGAACCCAAAGCTAGTAGAAGAGAAGAAATAATAAGGATCAGAGCAGAAATAAATAAGATCTAAATAAAAAATAAAAGATCAAAGAAATAAAAGTTTGTTTTTTCAAACCATAAACAAAAGTCAAGAAAATTTTAACCAGACTAAGAGAGAAGATTGAAATAAATAAAATCAGAGATTAAAAAGGAGATGTTACAATCAATGCAGCAGACATTCAAACAATTACTACCGGTTACTATGAGCAACTATATGACAATAAATTGATAAACTTAGAAGAAATGGCTAAATTCCTAGACGCATTCAACCTACCAAGAATGGACCATGAAAAAATTCAAAACCTGAAAAAACCAACAACAACCAAGGTACAACCAGGGATATTGAAACTGTAATAAAATGTTTCCCAGGAAAGAAAAGCCCGGGACCTGATAGTTTCACTGCTGAATTTTACCAAACATTTAAGGAAGAACTAATACCAATATTACTCAACCTCTTTCAAAAAATAGGGGAGGACAGAATACTTCCAAATTCTTTCTACATGATTAGCATTATCCTAATACCAAAACCCGATAAAGACACATCAAAAAAGAAAAACTATAGGCCAATGCCCCAATGAACAATGATGCCAAAATCTCCAACAAAATACTAGCAAAGTGAATTCATCAAAACATGAAATAGATCGTTCATCATGACCAAGAGGGATTTATCCCAGGGTTGCAAGAATGGTTGAACACATGCAAATCTGTCAGTTTGACACATCATATGAACAGAATGAAGGACAAAAACCATATAATTATTTCAATTGGCACTGAAAAAGCATTTGATAAAATTCAACATCCCTTCCTAATTACAAAAATACCTCAACACAAAAAAGCCCGTATATGATAGACCCCTAACTAGTATCATATCAAAAGGGGAAAAACTGAAAGCCTTTCTTCCAAGATCTAGAATATAACAAGAATGTCCACTTTTGAATAACTACTGTTTATTCAACATTTTACTGGAAGTCCCAGCTAGAGCAATCAGGCAAGAGAAAGAAATAAAGGGCATCCAAATTGGAAATCAAAAAGTTAAATTATCCTTGTTCACAAATGATATTATCTTATATTTGGAAGCACCTAAACACTCTACCAAAAAACTACTAGAACTGATAAATTCAGTAAAATTGCAGGATACAAAATCAACACATAAAATTAATAGCATTCCTATATGCCAACAGTAAACAGTCTAAAAAAAAATCAAGTAATTTTACTTACAAAAGCTACAAATAAAGTTAAACACCCAAGAATTAACTTAACCAAAGAAGTGAAAGAGTTCTACTATGAAAACTGTAAAACATTGATGAAAGAAATTAAAGATACCAAAAAAGGAAAGATATTCATGTTCATGGATTGGAAGAATCAATAGTTTATATGTGTACAACCCAAAGCAATCTACAGCATCAGTGCAATCCCTATCAAAATATCAATGACATACTTCACAGAAATAGAAAAAACAATCTTAAAATGTATATGATAGAAACACAAATGACCCAAATAAACATTCGTTCATCATGATCAAGGGGGATTTATCAAAGAGTTATATGCACTCCTATGTTAACTGCAGCACTATTCCCAATAGCCAAGATTTGAAAGTCACCTAAAAATCCATCAACAGACAATGGATAAAGAAAACATGGCACGTATACACAATGGTGTACTATTCAGCCATAAGAAAGAATGAGATCCTGTCATTTGTATCAACTTGGAACTGGAGGTTATTGTGTTAAGTGATACAAGCCAGACAGAGAAAGACAAACTTTGCATATTCTCACTTATTTTCTAGAACTAAAAATTAAAACAATTGAATTCATGAAGATAGGGAGTACAATGATGATTATCAGAGGCCAAGAAGGGTAGTTGGTGAGAGGAGGGGAGATAGCTAATGGGTACAAAACAGTAGTTAGAAAGAATGAATAAAATCTAGTAGCTGATTGCACAATATTCAATAAATAATTTAGTTGTTACATTTTAATATAACTAAAAGTGTATACTTGGATTATATTTAATGTAAAGGATAAATGCTTGAGGTAATGAATACCTTATTCACCCTGATGTAATTATTACACACTGTATGTCTTCATCACAGTATCCTATATACTCCATTAATATATACACCTGCTATGTACCCACAAAAATTAAAAGTGGAAAAAACAGAAAAGAAATAAGCTAAACATGTTTGGTACAGGGGCTCACACTGGCAATCCTTGCTCTTTAGGAGGTCAACACCGGAGCATCACTGGAGGGTAGCAGTTCAAGACCAGCCTGGGTAACATAGCAAGACCCTCTAAAAATATATTAAAATCAGCCAATTGTGGCAGTGCATGCTTGTAGACCTAGCTACTCAGGAGGCTGAGGCAGGAGGCTATAGTCCTAGCTACTTAAGATCTCTTGAGCTTAGGAGTTCATGGCTGCCATGAGCTATGATTGCGCCACTGCACTCCAGCCTGGGCAACAGTGCAAGACATTCCCTCTTTAAAAATAAAGAAGAAATGAACTAAATGGAAATAAGATTTAATCAAATACTATTATTAGGTATACTTGCTTAGTAAAACAAATAAACTAACAACAGGCAATGTTTATTAGTAAAGTGCTTACAATCTCACAGCTACATGATTACAAGTTAGCCATTGCAATAATTAATTAAAATGAGTAAAATTTCCCTCTAAGTTATAGTCAATAAATAAAAAAATGAAAGCTGATTATTGAGGCCTCAGAAACTATACCAATTTCCCAATCTAAAAAAAAACAAAAGAGAGAGAGATGTTGCTAAGTTATGCTGTGGATCTCATTTTTTTGTGTGTACATCTTGAGCAATGAAGCTCCCTTTAGAGTAATATGAGTGACTGTCCTCTGTGAGTTGACACGCTCTACCCAACTCCCAGCTGATTTCATTTACCTAAGTGGGTAAAATCCTAACAGCACAAAATAGATCAAATAGAGAGTACTCCGTTAGTAGATGTTTTTTCTATTTGGAATATTCGATGGTCAGAAAGCATAATCCAGGAATCCTCCAAAGCACAATGTGGTAAACTGAAAAAGCAGTCCTTACTCAGCATTGTCTGACAAATCACTCTCTAGTTCCCCCAATGACAACTGAAATGAACACAAATTATGTAATTGGGAAGAAATTAGTTTTTGAAGAACAGAAAATAAACGTAACCTGTCTGAAAGAATCTCAGCCTGAACTGCTGGGAATTTGAGGCTCTCATTTCTGGCAGGGAAAAATATTCGTATTGAAAAAAATATTTGTGAAAGTAGTGGAAGGAATCAAAGACTTCAATTGTTTTAAGTAGGGAAATAAACCTTCTATTCCATGTTATGATACTGTAAGTCACAGGACAGGAAACACTCACAATCAGATGGCATCAGGTGGTGAATTCCTATTCAGTAACTGAGCCACGTTTGATAGGTCATGTCTCCTCCACCCAATCTCAGTTTTATCATCTGTAATGTCCTCTTTGAATTATATTTAATACTCCATTACAAGTATAAATCATCAAGGAAAATTTCATTCAGTTCTTGAGAGACTAATGAAGAGGGTTCAAGTTGAGGAATTGTCCATTATCTCAAACAAAGCTCAGAAACTTTGAAGAAACCAACTGCCTTTGATCTTTCTCCCAATAATAATAAAGCCTTTACATTTTCAGGCTTCTTTTCCCATGCAATACAATGTGAAATCTGCAAAAGAACACAGCAAGTAATCTTCAGAGTTGAGATCTGACAAGGATACTCTTGTTTCTTGAGCAAAGCGTATCCAAGCTCCTCTGAGCCCTCTTCTTGACTAGGCCCCAACCTTGGCCTAGAAACACGTTAAAAAAAGAAAGAAAGAAAAGAAAAAGAGAAAGGAAAAAAGAAAAGAAAAAACTCACTTAGGTTCTAATAACTCAGGGCGACATCTCTGGGAGGACCCTGGTTCACTTAAATGCCTGCCTAAGAAAACTCAAGGCTGCAAAAAGAATTTACAGTTTACGGCTGGCCGTGGAGGCTCACGCCTATAATCCCAGCACTTTTGGAGGCTGAGGCAGGTGGACCACGAGTTCAGAAGTTCGAGACCAGCCTGGCCAGCATGGTGAAACCCCATCTCTACTAAACATACAGAAAATTAGCCAGGCATGGTGGCACATGCATACTTGGGAGGCTGAGGCAGGAGAATTGCTTGACCCAGCAGGTGGAGGTTGCAGTGAGCCAAGATTGCACCACTGCACTCCAGCCTGGGCAATAGAGCAAGACTCCATTTTGAAAAAAAAAAAAAAGAATTTATAGTTTACTTTTTGTGCAGGGCCACACCTGAAGATAGGGCCTCTGTTTTCTCATTTCTGTGGGAGAGCAGGAGCCAAACCTCAGTAAGTGCCAGTTAATAAACCCAGATGGGTTTCACATGGAGCAAGCCTCCATCCCTGATTTTTTAACTTTTTGCTTTCCTGACTTCATGGATCCCTAGCTCACCATCCTCTCTACTCCCTTCGTCTCCCTGACAAACATCCAGTCAGCTGTGTATAAATCAGAGTTGAGTTCAGTTTGTGCTGAACTCTTTTCACTATTGCAACTAATATTTCTGATTAAAATTTGTCCTTATCACTTTAGCTAGTGATTGCCTTTGTTTGACAGGCCTTAAATGATGGCCTCATTCTGAGGCTTTGGCCACAATTATACCAAGTGGTGTATATAATTATACCAATAATTTCCACAATTATACCAAGTGGTGTAATTGTGGAAAACATTTCTACTTCTTTGAGGGTAAACCATTTTCACAAACATAGTAGAGTACCAATTGGCTGTCAGAAAAATGAGCAGGACTTGAAGACACATTTTCTTTCCATTGGTTTCCTATATTAATTATTTCAAGGCCATCAGTGCTCTGTGGGGCAATAGGCAATATTTCACCAAACCTAAAATCATGTAAAAATGGCTTTCTTCTGATGTTGCTTTTCCATTTCATGAAATGGAAATTGCAGAGGAAGATTCATCAAACTCTCATTAATGGGCGCTCAGGAGCTCTAGCTATGCTGGGATAAACAGCATCAGCTCAGATAAAGTATAAACCCAGTGGCTTTCAAAATGAAAACTAATGAATCTGAGTGGGATAGTGATCAGAATAAGGAAATAAGGCCAATAACGTTTCTGGTTAACTTGCCATGAGCCAAGCACTGTCTTACAAAGTTTACATGTATGTTCTCATTAATCTTTAAATATCACTAAAGAAGAAACTTACCCTAATCCTACTTTGCAAGTTAAAAAAAAAAAAAAAAAAAACTTAAATTTGAAGAGCTTGAATAATTTGCAAATGCCCATACACTGGTAAATAGCAATGAGGGATGTGGATTTGAGCCTGGGACTGTCTGACTCCAAAGCACTTCCAGGTGACCAACTCATCCTACTACAGTGATGCAGCACAAGACCCTTATTTCCTTATCTTCTTAAAGCAAGTGGAGTCTTTGATTCCCTCCAGTTTCCACGAAGGTTTTTTCAATACAGATTTTCCCTGCCAGAAAGAAGAGTCTCAGATCCCCAACAGTTCAGTCTGAGGTCCTTTCAGACAGGCCAAATTCTGTTTTTTCATTCTCCAAAACACTAATTTTTTAGTTTCCTCCCATTTCAAATGATTTATGTTCATTTTAGTTGGAGAATCTGGAGGGAGGGAGTTGTCTGAAGGTACTGAGTAGGGGCAGTCATTGGGGAGGGTTTAGCGGCAGGGATAGGGAGACGAAGAGGAACGAAGAGGAACGTTAGGATGAAGGGGGCAGATTAGGGTAAGGAGAAGGAAGCCTGTACGTACGGCTGGGCTGTGGAAGGAGGCCTAGTAATGGACCAGGTACCCAGCACAGACATTCGCAGCATGTTGTGCAGTCACTCCTCCGGCCCCTGAGAGCTGAAGCTGCAGCATTCCTTAGTGACTGGTGAACAGAAGGTGCTACAGGTATATAGTTGCAGGGGAAAATGGATTCTTTTTTTTTTTTTTTTTTTTTTTTTTTTGAGACGGAGTCTCGCTCTGTGACTAGCTGGGACTACAGGCGGCCACCACCTCGCCCGGCTAGTTTTTTTTGTATTTTTTAGTAGAGACGGGGTTTCACCGGGTTAGCCAGGATGGTCTCGATCTTGTGACCTCGTGATCCACCCGTCTCGGCCTCCCAAAGTGCTGGGATTACAGGCTTGAGCCACCGCGCCCGGCCTGGGAAAATGGATTCTTAAATCTCCATGGGAATATTCTTGTAGAACCAAAGGAAGAGTCCATATGGGAATTTAAAGAAGGTAGAGTTAGAGAACGATCTATAAAGAGGAGGAATTTCAGGGTTGATGACCCAGCTCTTGTGGGTGAGGCTGTGCAATGTGAGTTTTATGATCTTTTTCACTAGGTCAGGGTACTCCTGGGGTGAAGCAGACAATCTGCAGTCTTAGGATTGTATTTTCGAGGGGGGTCTCTGAGACAATTGTTTTTAGGGCTGGGGCCCATCATAATGAGCCTTTCTTCTTTTTATTGTCTAGTCATTCCCTAAATTAGGTGAAGTCTGTAAGTCAATTATAATGCAACAGTTAGATTTGAATATAAATTCCATGATTGAAATGTAAGAGTGCAATCTGCTTTAAGTTACACATTTCAAAAATGTTGGTGCCTCTTTGGTAACAAAGATGTGAGGGGTGGGAGGAATCCTGTCCTTAAAGACCTGATCACTTCCATCAAAGTTCTCTATACTAGTTGGCCTCATAGGAAGGGTACATTGAAAGTCTCTCTAGGACAGTACAGATATCCTTGTATGCCCCTGGTCCATGCTACTGTTCTAGTACCTGCTGAGACCCAGGGGCAGAAGCACTATCTCCCCTCCTCCAAAAGAATGCTAAAGGACCTATCTTCTTTGAGAGCCTATAGGCTGCCACAACTGCAATATATCCAGGACATGAACCTGGAATGATGAGCAACTGCAACCCTCCACTCTCCTGTTGTGCTGGGGATCTCCCTAGCCTTCCCTCTGGTCGACAGAGCTGACATTAGGCTTAGATTTTATTCTACTCACACTCTGTGTGCTTGCAATCTTGACGGATGGCTCACTCATTTAGAGAAAGGAACTTGCTCCTAGTTCCACTTGTGGAACTAGAAACTTCCTGGTTAATCTGTATAGCACAAGAGATAATGCATACAAAATAACTGGCACAGTAATCTGAAGTTATTGTAATGTTTTAATTTTTATATATTGTTTATTGTGTTATACATTGTTAATTACTGTACTACTATAAGATGTGTGCATAAATATGTATGCTCTAGTCATCAAATATTACATGTTAACTTTCTTAAGGGAGCTATATATTCATGTTGGGAAATGAAAGAAGACAGGAGTTAGGGGACAATATTATGAAACTGTAATAGGTGTGAGGATAAAACAGAAAAGATAGGGCACAAGCCAATTCCAGCATGTTCTTTTTAACAGATATTCTGGGAGGTGTGGGATAGAAAATTATTATAAGAATGCAATCTCTCCTCAGCTAGTGACCTGAGAATCTAGTGGAAACATGTACTGTTATGGTTGCTGCAGGTGAGCATTACATACCATAAATAAGGACATAAAGTTACTTCAGTTTTAGTTTTTGCACTATTACCAATACATTAACCTTTGCAGTACCCTCATTTCTTGCTTATTTGGCAACAGTTTTACCTGCAATTTCATTCACATCAATCTAAGACCTGTCAGACATTTCTTGAAACTTCTGAAATATATTACAGCCTGAAGATGTGTCAAAATGGGCTTCTTTACTGGGGACAAACATACTAGCTTCTTTATCAGATCCTATTCATTTTGATTGTTGTATTGAGCTCCAGTGGCAAAAAAGGGTTAAAGTGATTTTTTTTTTTTTTTCTGCTGAGCCATTTTTTTTTTCATATGTTCAGCAGTGCAGCAAAAGTTAATTCATTCTAAAGCACATGGCTTTCCAGCAACATTGTCAATATTATAATATTCCTTTGCAGCTCTGGCCTACGCAGTTTATTAGACGAAGGGAAAATACAGATGGGCTGACAAGCAGGGCTGTATTTTGTTGTTGTGGAAAAAACTATCAAAGTGCTTTTCTGAATCATTTTTCTTTATTCCAATATGTAGGCCTCTGCTAAAATTCAGAAGTTAGTGCTTCTTATTTATTTATTTATTTATTTATTTATTTATTTATTTATTTTGCCCATCCCCTTTCTATTCGTTGAGCTGTTTATAGATCTTTAAAACAGGATAGAGCATTTTCCTTTTTTGTTTTAAGGCAGGCAAAAAGGAAGCCTACCAATTATTCTTGTTTTAACTTCAGTGAAATCTCTTTTTTTAAGAAGAATTCAATATGGTTTCTTTAGAAAATTCCCTCCCACCAATAAGTTACATGCAAGGCAGAGAAAATGTCTGCTGTTTTTCACAACAGGAAATGAAACAATCTTATAGTTCCTAAATGATTACAGAGAAAATAGCAAAAGGTCATATGTTATAATCTGTGATGTCTGCATCATAACAAGCTCAGCCAGTATCTCCATAGGTGATAGACGGCTTGCCACATGCTGGTGTTAAGGAACTTATGGTACCATCTTTGTTGCCTCCAGCTGGACAGAGGGCAATGACACACAGAGTCTTGTACAGAGGAGGGGAGTTAAAGTCAACTCACCCCGATAAACTTCCAGAAACTTCCATTCGGTCAGGATAACGATTCTTTATTGCTAATACCTTCCACAATGCAAGTTCTTGCCCTTTACTCAACATGGCATTAAATAATGTAACAGTGACTCCAACTTAAAATACATTATCTACTTATTTTATTTCGTATTGCACTTTGTGCTCTGTCCAAGCCTTTTTCTAGCTGCGATCTCAGTGGGGTAGCAAGTTGGTGCTCTTTCTGTATCAAAATTAGGTCAGATATCAAAGTCTTTCAAATGGGAAATTCTCCCTTTTCTTTCATCTTCTTTAAGGGCCAGGCAGACTGGAAGTCAGCCACTGAGATATCCCATTGTGCCTGTATAAAAAATGTTTAGACATTCTCCATATTGCTATAAATAGAAAGAAGTTAAGGTACTTTGCTTTGTTTAAAATGACTGCCTATATTGGATAGAAATAAATAATTATATACTTCTCAATAAGTGTCAAGCATGATGGGATGTAAAGTATGTAGGCTTTAGAGTAGGAAAGGCTCGGGTTGAAGTCCCAGCTCTACCATTTACTATTTTTGTGACCTTGGGTAAGATACTGAATCTCTTTGAGCTGTTTTCCTAACACGTAATTGGATCTAAAAGTAATGACCTTATAAGGTTTTAAAGCTATTAAATGACACAGTGAATATAAATTGCTTCCTATACAGTAAGTAAGGCACCTTCCTTCCTATTACATCAAGGCTCCACACTGCCCCTTTAACTTAAGACAGGGAATACTAGATTTTTGTAAAGTGGAAGATAGTTTTGTGTTCTTGACAAAGGCTGAAATCGATGAAAGAAAGAAAATAGCAAGGAAACGTAAAGGAGAAGTACAAGAAAATAGAAGAAGTGAAAATGAAAAAAAGAAGATGAAAAGGAAGTTACTGCTAAGCTCCAGTGAAACTTGACTCAATTCTGGGATATTTACAATAATGATGACTAAGCTTTTTAATATATGCCACTGTGAAGCCAAGATTCACATACAGCAATATTTAATTTAGAAAGTAGGGAAATGCTACAATCTGGATAGGTATATACCAAGCTATGTCAAAAAAATTTATTTCCACATATAAAATTTGAATAAATCTATTTTAATGAAGACTTCAATTGTCCTTTCCTAGATTAAACCATAAGTAATTTAAGATTTGCAATATACTTTATTTAAAAACATCTTTAAAAATCTCTGTAAGGTAACTCCCTAAGGTATCACACACTTTCTGGGCACCCACAATTGAAGTGTGATTCAAATTAGTCCTCAAGTTGTTCAAATAAAAATCTATGGGCTGAAACTATCACAGTTGGAGGAGATATGCATATTTTGAAAGTTACTTATATCTTTGAGATATGCATGAAGAGATGGATTAAAATGTGAAATTGGAATGAATAGGTTTAAATTAACCAGTGAGCTGCTCTAATCCTGAGGGCAAGTCACAATTATTAAGAAGATAAAATATTTTTTGTTGAAATCTGGTGGTCCTGCCAGCAACCTTCCTGAAAGTGATGCTCCAGGAAATGGTATTATTCCTGAGTGTAATGCCATTCGATACCTGAGTGTGCTGCTTGATTTAAATTAACTTCTAACTGGCTCCACAACCATGGTCATCTCTCTCCCCTCTACCCCCAGATTTTGCCATAACTTCATAATCAGAATATTCAGTGATAGTATCTTCAACTGTAATTCTTTTCCCTAAAGCACTGGCATCTAGGAAATAGTTGTCACTACTTCCATTTAACCAACGCAGGAATTGTTATGATGGAGTGATCCTCCTGACTTGGGCACCAGGACACATCGTTCTAGCCCTTCCCCACATTTGGAGGTATGTCATTTAACCTCACTGGCCCTCATCTCAGAGTCAAGGGGTTGACTAGCTCATCTCCAAGGTCCTTTTCTACTCAATCATCCAATGATTCTATAATGTACTTGCTAAGTGGTATGCCTAATCACACAATTACTCAGTGGTCCTCCTGAACTAGAAGTGAACGATCACTTGTCAGGAGTATTGTTGAGGGTATTTGTGAATTAGCAGGAGGTCAGATTATAACCTCTGAAGTCCCTTCGAACTCTAATTCTGCTCTGGCATCTGGGTCAGCTGACTCCTGGCCCAATGCACTATCCATCAGAAGGATATTACCTCCTCTTGGAAGCAGCCAATTTCTGGTTCATTAATAGAGAGACTGTAAGCATTAAAAGCAGGCTGTGTGAGTGAATGATAAATATAAACCATTACCAACTTGTCCTTTTACTAAAATAATTGCATACGGAATTCTTTTCATCTCATTGTAAAATAATTCTTGCCATGAGAAATAAAGAGAAAATAGAGGCATTATTTTGGTGCCCCCAAGTGGGGAACTCTGATGGCTGCAGTGAAATTACACCTTTCTCAGGCTTAGGGGCATCCTGCACCACTTAAATGGGACTGTTGGTCCTTTCTAACTATCCATGACTATCTTTGTTCTACAAGGTCTTCTGGAGATTTTCCTTCTCAGCTTAGACAGCCTGAGGTTATCTAAAAAAAGAGTAGCCATTCTGAATATCTCCAAGAGTCTGGGTTCTTTTGAAGGATTCCAACTGACTTAAATGTGTTCCAACGAATCCAATCTGATCTGTGGGGCAAGCCCTCGGCTATTCATTTGAGTCTGTATGTAATATGGGTCTTCGAACTATTTCGTTTTTCTTCCATTTAGAATAATGAGCAAATAGAATAGTTCTGTTTGGAATAGTTAAGTCCGAATCCACACTGCTTTCCACAGCATGCATTCCAGAGGCAGGATTCAGGACTAGAGCAGTCTGACAAAACTATGACTTCTTTTTTGCTGCAGATTTCTTAGGATTTGAGAATACTGGTTGTATAAACAGATACTCTGATGTCATTTTGTCACAATAGCCAATAACCTGAAATAGGTAGCACTATACAGTTAACTATTGCTCCTTTGAATAATAGGGTTTTATTTAAGAATGAAGCATGTCTTTCTATCCATTTTTCCAGTGACACTCAGGGCTTCTGACCTTCATTTGAACCAAGTGTTCAGCAAATACTATCTGAATACATTATTTTACTTCACAAGACACTGTTCTGGATTAAAAGGTTCCGGGAAGGCTTTATGGAAACAGATTTCAATTGAGTGGAGCAAAAGGAGGTAAAAAGAGAAAAGGAATTTCTAAGTTGGTATAATATATAAGCAACTATGGCAGAAAAAGTTGAGAGATTTATTTGAGGAACAGTGAGTTTTGCTGAAGAAAAATTCTAGAAACTTTAAATAACTGAAGATGTTAATTGAGATGAAAGTATGAACCATGAGTCATGAAACAAAAATTCAGGCTTTGATTTCTCAGACTAATAATGTTAATGTGTATCCTGTAGGCCAGAGATGAACACAGATAGCACACATTGCATCTCTTTCTGCATTTGTTCTTCTCAGACTATGGCAGCTATCACTAAATGATGATCATATTCTTTCCTACTAAGCCTTAATGGGACCTCAGAATCCTTCGTAATACTTTATTCTAGACAGCAATTACCATTATTTAGGGTTGATTCAAAAGATAAAACCAGCTTAACCACTTTCCACTAATCTAGACAATGAAAATGGGAAGATGAATATATTTTAAGGCAGGATAAAAAATCGATTGAGATAATTGTTTTGGAAGAGGCTCATTGTTCTAATCTAGAGGAGAGAAGAAAGGCTGTTCTCATTTGGTTCAATGAACACTTATTGAGTGCCCACTGTGTGCTAAGTAGTGTGGCAGGTGCTGGGACCTGGTAAGAAATATGATAACAGCAGTGAATGGACTAATTGAAAATTTGTATTTGAGAGCCTGGAAAGATCACAGTAGGAACTCAAGGGAAAAACTGATCTGGAAGGAAAAGAAGGGTAAGTTATATTGGGAGTAAATGAGTTTTTCTTGGGAGACTGTACAAAAAGGCAATCCTGTGAATCAGATTTAATTATAAAGAAATACACATTTACAAGGCAAGAAAATAATAGAGATCCCATGAAGAAAACAGAAAATTGCTGTTCATAAAACTAAAAAAAGTTCAAGGATGGTCTAAAGTGCTGGGAAGCAAAATAGAATTTCAAAAAAGAAAGTTGTCAACAAGTGGGCACAGGCTATTGGGATAAGATTGTGTTTGACAACTAGGAGATCATTGGTGACATGAAAAATTTTTAACAAAATAAAATGTATATTTAGCTTACAAGAGTATGAAGAAAACACAAGCACCAAAGAATTAGAGGAAATATCAAAGAATTTCACAATAAAAAGAAATAAGGGATTAGATATTACCTATAAGAAATTAGATGTAATATAAATAATATATAATTATGACAGTTGAGAACAGTCTATCATCTCACCTGTAGATTAGAACAATAAGTCTCTTCCCAACCAATTATCTCAATGGACTTTTCATACTGCCTTAAAAGATATTGATACTCCCATTTTCATTGTCTAGATTACTAGAAAGTGGTTAACTGGTTTTATCTTTTGAATCAACCCTAAAGAAGGGAGCATCAAAAATAGAGATGCCTGAATGTGTTGAAGAGAAAAAAGGAGACTCCAGCATAGAGAAGAAAGGATTGCAGATGTTGGGGAGAGGACAGTGGATAGAAGGAGCCAGGGGTTAAGATGGTCTTGAAGGTTGAGATCAAGAACCTAAGTCGAATGTTGACAAGAGGGCAAGAGAAATGTTCTTCCCTTCAAGGTGGGAAGCCAGGATGTGGAGATAGAAATATTTCAAATTTCAAATAGAAATACCAAAAGAGGAGGAAATATTGAAAGATTTCAACTTCACATACTTAGTGAAATAGGAAATGTAATAATTTGCAGAAAGGAAAGAATATCACAGAATATTGTCAAGCATTAGATTCAGGTGGAGAATATTTGGGTGAAATATGAGAGAAAATTTTTGTTACATATTTACCAAATACTTTTTGTGAACTTATCACGTATCAGACAGAATGTTAGGTGCTGGGGATACAATAATAAGTGAAATTGTTATTGTCTCTACCCTCAAAAATCTTATGTTGCAGGAGGGTAGATTTTTTAAAAATACATTACAAACACAATAACTGAATTAGATTAGGTACTACAGGCATAACCAGAGACCAGATCACATAGGTTTTTGTATGCAATGACAAAAATGCAGCTGTTACTATACTTCAGTAGAAAGCCATTTGAGGGATTTAAGGGGAAAAAGTGATATGTTAAACTATTTACATGTTAAGAAAAAAATTTTTTGCAGTGTGGAGAATGAATCAGAGAGAAGCAACAGTGAAATCAGTGGAGGCTGCAGGTGAAAGAAATTGGAGACCTGGACGAAAGTCATGAAGTGAAGATGGAGAAAAAAGTCAACATATATTTGGAGAGAAGATTGGCAGGACTTGCTGAAAGAATGAATGTGGTGAGTGGGGGACAGATTTGCAACTCCATGAGAGAGGGAAGGTTGATGGCCCAGAGAGGAGATCTAGGTAATATTGAGGACACCTTAAGTTTAAGATATATGTGAGATCAACACGTAGAGATAGCAAGCATGTGGTTCACTATGGAAGTTGCTCAGATAGGTCTGAATAGAAGATGTAAATGAGAGATGAATGTACATGACCCATTGGAAAGGATTAAGATCACCATGACAGAATATGGAGAGAGAAGAGGAGGATGAGGACCCAAGATCTTTCAACCTGTATTTGGGAGGTGGGTCATAGGAACTAATAGTTAAGCAAGTTGTGTCCACATCCAGAAGATCAGAGATAGAATATGAGTTTTACCAGTCAATGTCCTCATCATAAAATGAAGATATTCACAGAACCTATCTCATAGAGTTATCATGAGGATTAGAGCTGCCGCAAGTAAAATGCTCAGAATAATGCCCGGTTTATATTAAAAGTTTAATCAGTTAGCTGTCCTTATTATTATTATTATCTGGAGATCAAGGAACAAAGAAAGAGACCATAAGGGAGACTGGACATCTTTGAAACTGTTTAAGGGTTAGTGAAGTCAGAGTTGGCAGTAATTGCTATCCTGGATACCTAGAAACTGCAAGGATATTCCTACTGATTGCAAAGTGGACAATTTATACTACCTGGACCTTATTGGAATGTAAATGCTGAATTTTTTCAAATGAAGAGAAAAGTCACTGTTTATTACACATTGATTGACCATCTGCTATGTGCCAGACACTTGATTAGATGCTGGGAACAGAAAGACTCAGAAGAAAAGTCTCTACCTTGGGTGAGTTCAGAATCTAATAAGGCAGGTGGAGCAGATACATGTCCTTGGAGTCTTTTCTTACGGCTAGATTCAAATTAATATCAAGGCTGTGATAGGACCACCTAATTTGGCTTTGTGTAAAATACAAGAATAATAAAAATAAAGATGACAAAAAGCTAAGTAAAGGCCCTCGAGAATTTACTGCAAAATAGAGCAGCTCTTTTAACAAAGAACTAATAAAAGAAAAACTTCAACATTAAAAAAATTTTCTATATCCCATGGTTACAAATTTTTATTTAAGATTTTACTCCTACTATATATCCAGCCATAATGGCTTTATTGTAGCTATTATATCCGATCCCAATACCCCAAGGTGTTTTTTACACTAAAAAACATCTTCCTGCATTATTAGAGTAAATTAGTTAGCAAAAGAATGAGATATTAATCCTGTAAAGGTCACATCATCCTGATTACAAGAAGCCAATAAAGTAGAATTCTTGCCTTTAATAGTTGAATGTCATAAGAGGGAGAATAGACAGCTTGCATTTCGCTCTGTGGTGGAGAGATTTTTTGTTCTCAAAATTGTTTTCCTCAAAGTGCTGCTGGTGTTTGTTTCCCAAGACAACAAAAGTGGCATGATTGTTGGAAAGATTGCATTATCTGAGGGTGAAAATCATATGAGCAGCCCTGAGGAAAACACTATGGCCTCTAACTCATCACAAAATGCTTAACATTTACATAATAATTTTTCAGGATTTTGATGAACATGAACATTCTTTTTTTTTTTTTTTAATTTGCAGAAAAGGTAACTAGGGAGACAGAAGTAAACGTTTTATTTGTCCAATACCACAAACAAATGAGGACCTGAGATCAGACCTATAGTCATTGGAGTCCCAATCCGTTGCTGCTTCCAACTCACCCAATGAAATACAATTCTGCTATGCACATTTCTTTCTCCATTTATAATAAAAGCTGAAGACAATTGCATTTTCTACTCTGTCTTTATGAGCAGTTCATGAACATCGTCATTAAAATGCTATGTTTAACTACAGCCTCTACGCACTAGGCTCAAGTCTAATTGTCTAGGTACATTATTTCATTAAACTTTTGCAACAACCCTCTGTGGTGCATACTAATGTTATCCTCATTTCTGAAATCTGATCACTGAGACAGTGTTTCACTTAAGGTCACACACTTAGTAAATGGTAGAGCCAGGATTTGAACCCAAGAAGTCTGGCACTAGAAGGTCAAAGTTCTTAACCAATCCATCACATTACATCACTGTGGACTCCACATATTATAATAGTAATTATGAAAGTTAACTTAACCTCTCCCTGTGCAGGTGCCTGTGCCAATACACTACACTCACCTCTCCAAGCTCAAACAAAAGAAATAAGTGTCACTGAAAGTCTTTGAAGATTAACAGGAAATACATGGTTATAATTACGACACAAAAGAATGCTATAGATACAGATGCAGGAGGATTGTGAGAAGCTTTTCAGAGTCAGCCAACACTGTAACCAGATTATGAGTCTCAGGATGAGGCTTAGTGGTGATTCAGGGTGACTAAGTCAGACAGCCCTAGTTTAATCCTGACTCCATCACTTGCTGTAGGAACTTGAACAGGTTATTTACCCTATCTGTGCCTCAGTTTCCCCATGTGGAAAAGGGAAAATTAGTAACAACTTTAACAATAAATTTTTTCTTGCCTTGCAAGGATTCTACTACATAATTCATATTTTTTAAACTTAGAACTGAGTGTCTGGCACACAAGAAACCTTAAGGTTAAGTTAACTTTCATAATTACTATTATTAGGAGCAGGAGTAACAGGTGGAGGAGTAGAAATAGCAGTAGGAATAACAATACTGCTGTCTATTCTCTTCAACATGAGAGTCTGTTCAACAGTACTGTCCCTAGTCCATCACCTCCAGTGTATGGGGTGCACGTGGCAGATATCATCTGACCATCTTCCAGGGTCCCCACTTGTGCATAACAACTTGTATCTACTGAAGATAAATGACTATTTAGAGAGGCAAGTTTTGCTAAGTAGTTTTAGGCATCTTCTGTGATCAGCTGCAGCATCTTCATTTTCCCTCAATTTCTCTTAGTTTGAGACAGTAATATTAAATTATATCAGATGCCTACAATAACTCTTTTAGATCATTCATTCTACTAATATTTATTAAGTTTCCATCATTTGTGTGAGGGGTGGGTGAGTGGTAAGGGGTGGAAAAGGGTTGAAAATAAAACCCTGCATCTTGCCTTATTGAGCTTTTGATCTTCTCTGTGATTCACAACTGGAGTAGGAGGATGCAAGTTCTGCCTCTTACAGGGTATTAGTTAGGTTGGAAATGGATGGAGACATATTGAGCTGTCACATTACTGGGGGACTCTACTGGCATTCAAAAATTGCAAAGCATCCCTCAATATTAGAGAGGATTCTGCACACCAAGAAGAAGTCGCACCCAAAATGCTAGCAGTGCTCCCTTTGAGAAACACTGAAATAAACTATGGAACACAGATTCACGTTGATACAGCATTAGAGATCCACAAATAAAATACTAGGAAAATCAGATATAAAGGTTAACTGCTTGCTACGTAACCCTGAAAATACTTTATGCAGCAACCTGAATGTAAGCAGAGTCTTAAAGAATGTATAAGATTTGAATATTCAAGGAAGGGGATGAAGAAGACATATATGATTTTTGGATTCCTGGCATTGTCTCCTAAATAGGACAATCATATAACTTATCTTCCAAACTAGGACACTTTTAAGAAGACCAGGGACAATTAATAATTAGCAACCAGGACAACTGGTACAAATTGCAACTTCCCGACAAACAGAGGCATAATTTTCTACTGATAACACAAGCTAATGGTAAGGAAAGAAACATTTGCTTACCTATGAGAATGGTAAGGCATTAGCATGGTATAAGGCGCATTTAGAAGATGTGGAACACACCAAGATGAAATACCTTTCCAGGAGCATGAGAAGCACTGAGACAGGTGTCCTAAGACACTGGAATTGATTTCAGTTTGTAAATACCAAGTGAAGATCTTTGGCAATTTATGTACTTCTTCTGGGAGACATTCTTTCATCAGTAAAATAAATAGGTAGAAATATACAATCTCTGAAACCCTCCACAGCTGTGCCACTGTAAGATTTTTCTTGCCGAGATAGTCAAAGACTTATCAAACCATTTTTTCTCTGCCCTACATAGGCTAACTCTTTTCCCCAATTCTCTACTCTTTTTTGTGACTAGCATGGGCTTTTCCATTCTAACGAAATATGTGCCTTCCTGAAAAATACTCTCATGTCCTGCAAAATTGCACCCTAAAAATCAGTATTTGGGGCACAGAGTACACCTTCAAAGCTATGCAATTTTATAACCAGAGCATTAGCAAAAGCAGATTCTAATTCAGAAAAAAAATCATTGAATTTCTAATGTAAAATAATACTACAGACTTTACCTTAGATAAAATTATTAAGAACTTGATTGAAAGGAGTGTGCAAAAGAGTGAAGTAAAATGCCTCTGGATCTGAGAAACTGTGCAACATGCACTTCCAAACAGAGCATGTGGTCAAACTGAGCAAAAAAGAAATGCTGAGAAGGTCTCTGTGCACACCTGGAGCTCCTGCTTAGCATGCTTAGCTCCGCTGGGCTGGTGCATTTGGAGATTGGCTGGTATTATTTTGATGACACATCATTAGAACGCTGGGGAAAAAATTGCTTCTGAACTAACACAATTTCCACATTATAATAACATGATTCTTCTATTTACTACTATAAGCTAATTTTCACTACAGAGGCATGCACAGGAGTAGAAAAATTTATCTGTGCAGTCCCATTTATTCTAGTATATTAGCATTGAATTCATTTATTCATTCATTTGTTCATCCACGTGTACTGTATACCTGCAGTGTGCAAGGTGCAGTGATGGGGCTCATGGGAAACAAAAAGCATAAATCTAAATGATAATAAATTGTTATTTGTTCCAAAGCTTGATGACCAGTTTGGTAATGAATTCCCAGGTCAGAATGTGTATCAACCAGAAAGGCCGAGCTTATTTTGAGTTGGACACAGGAGCAGTTATCTGCACTCTCACTGTCACATATGTAATATTCTGAAGTGGACTGAGGTACCTTTTTCCCTTTTTCTTGTTAAAGTCGTTCTCTCAGAAACTGATTTGTTTTGTGCTGCTTTCCATTCACATCACGATCCAATCAAACCACAGAATATAGGAAAGATCAAAGTAGTGCAGTCTAGCCATCTACAGTAATTCATAGAATATATGAGGCATTAAAATTTTCATTTCTCATTCTTGTAAGAAAGACTATAAAGGTAACCGAAAATGATGCAGAATATGAATTCATTCCTGAGACAATGATTGTAGCAAGAAGGGGGAAAGACATAAACCAACAGATCCTTTTTTGCCTCAGTCTTATGCCGTTTTTGCAAAACAGTTCTAGCCTATGTCATTCACACTTTTACTTTTATCCTTGGTCCCTTCAGCTCATCTCCTATCTAAATGTTACCAAAAAAAAAAAAAAAGAAAGAAAAAAAAAAGCCACGAAAACTTTTCAAGTATTGGTTTCCTGCATTTTCATCCAAAGCAAGTTTACAAGCATCCCCACAAACACAAGAAAAAAAATTCCAAGTTTGTGCCTAGCAGACTCAGAAACAATTGATCGAAAAAGTAAAACTTTCTCCAGATAGCAAGCAGGAAGGGTAGCATGTTAGTATGCAGTATGCCATGTGATGAGTTTTACCCTCCGTGTTGCATTTCTTTCTGCTTATTAACCATTTTTGTTCTAGAATATGTTTTTAATTCCATATTTTTTGTTTAATAAAGTAAGTCTCAAACTAATGATTCACAGCAATTAAAATGGGAATTTCACCCATTTTAACAGAGACTGTGGGACACAAACAATACAGAAAGAGGCAAGTGTGTAAAATTGCATATCTGAACCAGAGACCAAAGTAATGTGATGAGAAAATTTAAGTACAAAAGGGTTTTTTTTAACCTTTTAAATTTTTTTTCTATTAACATACTCTCTTTCCATTGAAGAGGGAACTCAGGGAGAAAACATTTATGGTCAAGTCCATAACATTAACCAAAAGTGTAATAAGGGCAAATGACCTTCTAAAAGAAAAAGAAAACTTAGTTTATGAGTTTTTATTTTGCATCAAAAAGCTTCAAAATAAAAGGGGGATAATATTCTCTACACATCAATCTCTAAACCACCCAGGGTGCTTGCACCTCCGCATTGACCTGGCTGTGCCCCCTGGCAGTTGTGGATGTCTGAGGCAGGTGACAAATGTAGGCACCTTGGACAACAGCTACCATGGTTCCCTGAAGCCCCTGACAACCCAGGGTTACAATTAGACAGTGAGGGAACTTTGTCTTTGAGTCACCTTTCCTCCTTTCAAGGATTTTCCACCTAACGTGGCAACTTCTCACATGATCCATAAGCCTCCCAGGGCCTTCTGTAGATGGTATAGCCTGGCACCGTACAGAAGCTGGTAGTGGAAAACAATGCCCAAGAAGGGCATGGCTCCATGTTAGATGGATCTGGGTTTGTATTCTGACCTCACCCCTTACTAATTGCATGAATTTAGACACATTACTTTGTCTCTCCAACCACAGTGTCTTCATCTGTAAATGAGAATAATATAATTTCCTGCATGAAGTCTTTTGAGAATGAGATCAGATAATACACATGAAACACCAGGCTCAGATTGGTTAGAGATGCAGACTCTGAAATGACTTGCGGTTCAAAGCCTGACTCCACCACTTCACTACTGGGAGGCTGGACCAGTGTCACTTCACTTCCTAGTGCCTTATCTCTGAAGGGTAGATTAGAAAAACACCTACTCATTGGGAGTAGCTATAAGTGCTCATCTTCTGTTTGTTGTCAAAAGTGCTTTGAAAAATGTCCGGCACATAATGAAAATTTGGTCTTATTTTATCCCATATTTCAAAGGTTGGATACTCAGCTGCTATGCATGATAGGTGGCACTTAGATAAGACCTTGCCAATAAATAGGCCATATAATGTAACAAAAGAAAATATTTTCCTCCAGAGCAGAGGTTTGGTATAAATGTGGGGGAAAATCAGGAACATGACGTTTTGAAGTGCGGTGTGTTATTGTTGGAGAAGACAGCAATACTGAAGTAGGAGACAGGGTGTAAAATATGACTGGAAATTGGCTTATATTGGTGAGATTTAGTGAAGGAGCTGGAAGAAAAATGGGAATTTCTCGAGAAACTGGATACAAAAAGAAAAGAAATCTAATAAAGTTGCTGCTATAGATCAGGCCCTCAGTGAGACTTCAATGTAGTTCACAAACATTTACAGAAAAATTACTCTGTACTCAATAACAAGAGCGCTGAACTGGGAGACAGGAATTCAAAACAGTGGCATACCAACGGGGCGGGGCAGTGGTAGAGATTTGCCCCAGCAAGGAAAAGTATGTTATTACTGACATTGTTTAGAATTGCCAGTGCATGATGATAATAAAAAGCTGGCCGGCTTTCAGTCACTGTTATTATTGTTTATAAATTCCCTACAGACAATTTACCCAGCACCCGGTGCAGGCTGCGTTCACCATCCCTCCCTTGGTCTCCCTCTGACATCAGGTGAGATATGCCTGTTCCCAAAAAGCATGCAGCCTAATAAGAAATCATTAAGAAGAAATAATCATAAACAGTAAGTGAAAGCCATGCCACCTATTAATTATCAAAATAAATTCCCTTTGGTATAAATATTTAAATGTGTGCAATAAAATTTCTTTAAAATTAAAAACAGAAATCAAATATAGAAGCTACATGTAAAGTTTTATCTTACCAGATATTAAGCAGACTGCTCAAAAACCTAATAGCTAATCCTAAAAATCATTCACTGTTTATACAAAACTGTAACTTAAATGAGTATCCTGCATGTTTTCTGGAAAGCCTACCAATATGGCAAATGAACATTCCATTTACCTAATTTTTCTTGGGATTGTACTCTGCATCCAGTGCGGTTCTAAGCATTGCACCAGAGGCAGACTCACCGTCAAGCTTCTGCTCAGTTCATTTGCACAGGTGCTCTCCCTTCCCACGAGGCCATTGGGGATCATATGGCTTTGGAACATTTATATAAGTAAGATATTTTGGCTGCAGTTGGTTCAGACCACTGTTTCTCATCACTCTGACTTTCTTTCCATAATGCTGCCCCTCTGTATGGTGGTGTTGCTCTGGGCAATTTTGCAATTCTCCTTTGGGGAGGTTAGTTGGGAATACATGTAGTTTGTTTTTAGTAGGACTTTTTTTGCAGTATGCAGTCACTTTTGAGTATAGTTACATTCTTGTTAGCCATTGGATGTGGGTATTTCTTCTGGGAATCCTCATGTCACTCTTTATGCTAGTTACTCCCGCCAGAGTTTGTCTCATAATCTGAAAATGTCTGTAGCTCTGCACACCGGAAATATATGTGTAAAGGAGGAAAAATAAGGATAGAAATGCACAGAGCCAGAGGCTAGCACGTGAAAAAATTCCTCCAAATTAGAAAACTCCCATATGAATGAAGCTTGATTGCTGTTTCCACAAATTTGACAACAATTGTGAAAATTTACATGACTTTACCAATAACATTAATGAAGCAGAATAACTTTTCAATTTATTGAAACATAAAACGATTTTAATTACCATGCTAGAGATTTTCATTTTCTGTTTCAATCTGTTGAAAATTGTATGACAAAATTATCATTTAATATTGATTAAAGAGTATGCAACAAAACTTTGGGCAATTTTTAAAGACTTTTTAAATTTTGTGGTATTTCAGCTGTAAGCTTTTTAAAAAGTGTAACCTGGTTATAATTTTTTCTTGTCATTCTAAATAAATATCACTTTTCACACCTGGTTTCATGTTTTTAAGAGGTACAGCCAAATTGTAGAAGATCCAGGCCCCACAAAACCTGGATTTAACTCTGAAAACATTAGCAAACAAAACAGATTAAAAACCAGTAAAAAAGAACTCACATACAGTTTAAATTCTAGCATGGAAAACAGTTGATAAATAAAACATGTAAGTGAAGTAAACAATACATGGGATGATGATAACTGCTGTGGAGAGAAAGAAACAAGAATGGACAACTAGAGGGACGGGTAAAGGTGCGATTTTAAATTAAGCATCTCAATGAAGTCCTCATTAGAAGGGAACATTTGAGCAAAGACTGAGGAGGGTGAGGGCATGAGCCCTGTGGCTATCTGGGGAAGAGGGAACCACAAGCAGGTAGAATTGCAAAGCCTGGAGCCTGTCTGTCTGTGAAGGCCAGCTTGGCGGAACATAGTTGGGGACGATGTCAGAGAGGACTGGGTGGAAGTGGAGGAGATCTTAGGGCAGGTTTGTGGGCCCTCATGAGTACAATGGTCTTTACCAAAAGGGAGACAATTAGGGGATTTTGAAAAAAGAGATATGATCAGCCAATTTATAATTGAAAAGAATCACTCTAGATGCCAGATTGTGGAGAGACAAGAGCAAGAAGTTTAGTTAGGTGGCAATTGATTAATTCAAGAGATGCTGGTGTTTTGCCAGAGTGGTGAGATGTGTCAGTCTGGGATCCATTTTGAAGGTAATGGTGACAGGTTTGAAAAATGAGGTATTGTATTCTCCTCATACAATATGAGGAGAAAAGGAGAGTCAGAAATGACAGGATGGTCATTGGCGTGAACAATGGATAGAGTTGCCATATACTAAGATAAGAAAGACTGCTGGAAATGTACACTTTGAAGAAAGACCAATACCATTAATTCCAAGATGTCAGCTGGACATCCAGAGAAATATAGCAAGTAAGCAGTTGACTATGCGAGTTTGGAATTCAAGGGAGAGATCTAGGTTGGAGACATACATTTGTAAGTCATTGGCATGTGAAATTATGAAACTAGAAGAGATCAGGAAGGGAGTAAATGTTGAGAGGGAGAAACATTCTAAGGATTGAGCATGGAATGCTTTAAGTCTAAGAGATTGGGAAAATGATGAGGAATCCACAAAGAAGACTGAGAAGGAGCTCCTGGTGAAGTGGGAAGGAGACGAAGAGAATATTTTTTCTGGGAAGCCTAGTATACAACATATCTCACATACAGTCAAATACTGCATGTTCTCACATATAAGTAGGAGCTCAACCATGAGTACACATGGACATACAGAGTGGAATAATAGACATTGGAGACTGCAAAAGTGGAGGTGGTGGGATGGGGATGATGGTTGAAAAATTACCTGTTGGGTACAACATTTCTTATTTGGGAAATCGATAGATTAAAAACCCAGACCTCACCACTACATAGCATATGCATGAAAGAAGCCTGCACTTGTACTCCTTCAAATATATAAAAATAATTTCTTAAAAGAAAGTGTTTCAAAGAGGAAGGAGACATTAACTTGCCAGATGACGCTGACAATAGATTAGACAAGGACTGACTGTTGACCTTTAGATTTGGCAAAATGGAAGCCATTTGTGGCCTCCATAAAAGCAGTTTCTGTGGAGCTGGGCAGTAGAGGGACTGATTTGGTTGATTTCAAAGCAGAATGGGAGGAATTAAAGAGAATGAGTACAGATTACTCACGGTCTCTTGCTGCAAAAATGAACTAAGAAGTGAGGCTCTAAGTGGATACAAAAGTGGGGCAAGGACAATATTTTTTACACAAATGATATATCAAAATGTTTGTATGTTAATAGGAATAACCCAGTAGAGAAAGAGAGAAAACCTTATGATAAAAGAGAAGGAAGGAATGATTTTTGACTAAAACTTAATCATTATTATGTTTCTGGCATTTATTTATTTATTTGAGTGCTTGCTATAAGGTGAAGTGCTATGTGCTTTGCTCACAAGGCAATTATATATTTCCAACAACAACTCTAGGAGCTAAATATTACTACCCTCATTTTATAAATAAGAGCTTGGGCCATGTTTCTGACATTACACAGACAAGAAGCAGCAGAATAAAATTTTTAATTTGGATTTGTCTCATTCAAACATGGTACCATTTCAAGTCTTCCTCATCTTTATTTTTCTGCAACAACACAACAGGCATGCAGTAAATATTTAGTAGATATTCTGTGAATGTGTAACTGTATGAATAAATAGTGAATACATATATACAGACATACATGTATTCACACACACTCACACATACACTTATGCATACATACAGGATTGCAGTAGACAGGCATTTTGTGAGATAAAGAAGAAACAGGGAAGGTTAGGGTTTCTTTTTCTAGACTAGAAATTCCTCCCCTATGCCCTACAGAAGGTGCTAGCAGGAAGAAATTAAAGAACAGTGGAAGTCCAGTATCCATTTCCCAAGTGGGCAATACTTCAACCAGTTAAAATATAAGCCTTTAGAAAAAGAAGTTGAACTGCTGATACTATTTCTGAAAATCTCAGGCAAGTCAATAGGAGATTTCTTGATTAAGGGTATATTCCTTTGGTCCCATAAGGTAGGCAATGATCCGTTGACACAGACTTTGTGTTATAAACAGAAAAAACAAAAACTTCGCAACAAGACAAAGCATCTTCTCCATTAATGGGAATCTCATTCCCTTCCTCTCTGCCCTATATTTCTAAATAGTGTAATTTCTGAATTCATGGGTATTGCATTTAAACAAATAAAGTGGGATATATTACAATTTTCAGGACATTTTCTAGCAGAATAGTAAATAGATTTAAACATTGGTGAAATGCTGACCTTCAGTTAGCTGTTCATTACATTCTACAAACACAGAGAATACCTTGTAATCCATGAGAAATTTGTGTGACTTGTAACATTCCAACATGAAAGTCACCCTAACAGTAAACACTAACCCTTTGTGAAGAAACACCATGTGCCTTCTTACTTTTTATTACAAAGGATCATCATTTTTCAGGAGAAGTAATGAATATTTTCTGGTAACCCACTAACATTTTAGTGCTGTGGCATGATGAGCATATCAGTTTCTATACATTTTAAGATAATATATTTAGCGCTGAGTTGAACAAATTACACAGGCTTGGAGAGTCATTCTATTTTCTTTCCTCATTAAATTTTAGCTTCATTTGTACTATCTCTGATATTAGCAATCATATTTTCAATATAATTTTGAACAGCATTATTTCAATTTCAGTGCACAAACAAATGATATAGCCATTTGTGGCTGCATTATAATCTCCTTAGCTTTAATTATTGTTCCTTAGAATACTGTGTCTTCCTAGTTCCTGAGCTTTAAAATATATTCTCATTTTCAAGTCTAAAGTTGTTCCTTCTGGTAGGGACAGAAAAGGGCACATATATACATATCTTTCTTTTATGAAACTGTACCTTATCATTTTATTGGTCATTGTATATAACCCTTTAGGTACTGGGATATGACACTGTACAAATACAAAATAAATACAATTTAGAAAGCCATAGATCTTAACATAAATAAGCAAGTAGGATGAAGTGGAACTCAAAAGAAAGTGTGCCGACTCTGGAATAGAGCGCTGCTTTTGTTAAATTTTGGATAGTATAGGAATATTCCTTTCTATTTGGGGCTCCTTTATGTAAAAGAGACACAGATCGCCTCAGTGATTATTAATGTCCTACAAAGAAATTGAAATGGTTTGGTTGTGTTCCCACCCAAATCTCATCTTGAATTCCCATGTGTTGTGAGAAGGACCCAGTGGGAGGTAATTGAATCATAGGGCAGGTCTTTCCCGTGCTGTTTTCATGATAGTAAGTCTTATGAGATCCCATGGTTATTACAAGGGGGAGTTTTCCTGCACAAACTATTTTTGCCTGCCACCATCCACATAAGATATGACTTGCTCCTCCTTGCCTTCTGCCATGATTACAAGGCCTCCCCAGCCATGTGGAACCGTAAGTCCAATGAAACCTCTCTCTTTTGTAAATTGCACAGTCTCAGGTAAGTATCAGCAGCATGAAAACGGACTAAAACAGAAAGCATTTTAAGTTAATAATGATTGTGCTTTTATGACAATCTTCTGTCAAATCAGAGATGGCAAATATGTTTAAACTTTCATGCCAACTCTCATCACTTGGTAGGGAGTCCTTGTGAAGGATTCTGCACCATGCTTCCACGCAGCAAAACAGAGCTCCACGTTCAATAGTAATGTGTGCTAGAGACGTAGGAAAGAACTGTGGCATCACAGACACTGTATGTCTCCCTGGACTAGATGGCACCTGAGGAGTCATGATAGCTCAGCTCAAATCCCTGCTCTGTCCCTCAATACCTCATAATTACTTGTTCTGAATTTCATTTTGCTTGTTGGCTAACAAGCCTTATTTTCTGTAGTTATTATAAAGGCTAAATGAATATTTATTTTTTTTAATGTCAAATACCCAATAAATGGTAGTTGAATATGAGTTTATCTCTATAAGCAAAAAGAGAAGGACTGATTAGACTGAAATACATGCACACAAACATTACAATAATTATGAAATTAAATAAGAAAGTATGATCTTCAAGCCTTGAGTGCCTATAAGAAGAGATGGTGCAACTTCTCTGGTAGACTTTTAAACATTTAGAGACTTTTATGTGCTTCAGTGAGGGACTAGGGAGGGAGCAGAATGTGGGCTCAGTAGAAGCAGGGAAGTAGAAAACTACAAAAAGCAGGAAAGGAAGGTTGTTGCATGAGAAACCCATCTGGCTTTGCTAACTAGCCCTTATGAATATTAAACTCCTTCTCTCCCACAGATACAGGGAGTTGAGAACCCTACCTTCAGATATTAGCTGGAACAAACAGTAAATTCTTTTGGCAGCCTGGCCCTCAGGCAGGCATTTTAAGGTATCCTGGGGATGCAGCCCGGAGTTATTAGAACCTATGTTAGTCTTCGTTCAAGGCTTTATGGGCCATGGTTGAGGCCAAGTCAACAGAGATTGGTCAAGGAGAGACTCTGTCAGGATACGCATATGTACATACCTACTACTATCATGTGCCATTAACACCACATATGGTGTTCGACTTTACATCTAATGCACACATTTTACATCTAATGCACGCACACACATGCAATTATCTGCATTATACAGATGAAGAAATGAGAATTAGTGGTTAAATAACTTACCTAAAATATCAATTATGAAGTTGCAGAACTAGCATTTGAACCCATGGCTGTCTGTCTCTAGAGCCCAAAGTCTAAATTACTATGTAAACTGTCTCCTGTTGCAGTTCAGCATGCGAGATACAAATCCCCAGACACAAGTGCATAAGTGAAATATTGAGGAATGTTCACTAAGAACTCTATATGTGGGCCAGGCATAGTGGCTCACGCCTGTGATCCCAGCACTTTAGGAGGCTGAGGGAGGAGGATAGCTTGAGCTCAGTAGTTCAAAACCAGCTGTGGATACATAGCCAGACCTTGTCTCTACTACAAATCAAAAAAATTAGCAGGATGTGGTGGCACGTGCCTGCAGTTTCAACTATGCAGCAGGCAGGACGGGAGGATCACTTGAGCTTAGGAGTTTGAGACTGCAGTCAGCTATAATTGTGCTGCTATACTTCAGCCTGGGTGATGAAGCAAGCAGGACCCTGTCTGGAAAAACAAAAAGTATTTGCAAGCGAGTTAAGTCACAAGGAAGATTTCTATGTTCATTGACTCATCAAGTCTTCCTGCTACTTACTTACCCTGGTCTACACAAGACCTTGATTACTGGGGTGATGTTTCTGATGCCTAATCAATGCCATTTCAAGTTCCAGGCTATCTGCCACTTTTAACCTCACTTTGGGTATATTTTAGTAAAATGTTGCTTTATTTTTGTGACTCAGATATATCCTAATGCATTTTGTTTGTGATGTCTCTTCCATTAACTTGACTCCAGAGCTGGTCAATTCGTTTCTAGCCTAGGAATACACACGTTTCTCCCCTGCACAAAATACTCACTCTACATTAGTACAGTTCTCAGTTTTTTCATTGATCATTCTCTTTTCTTTTGTTTAAGAAAGGTCTTTTCTTTCTGAATTTATAAATTATTCATTGTTACTTTAAAATTATCTAATGAACATTCCTCATGAATACTTGTCTGCAGCTTTAATTAAAGTAGAGTTTCTGGGTGAAACAACATGAAATTCTTAAAGGTTTTTGAAATCTGATGCCAAATTGCTCTCTAGAAATGTATTCATTTACTTTGCTATTAGCAGTCCTTAAGACCATTGTTTTCACCTACCACATAAGCATCAATTATTCAACTTTAAAAGATATTCTTTCTAATTAGTTAAATAAAATATCATATCTTTTTTCTGTTTGCATTAATTTGAATAGTCAAGAGGCTGAGCATTTTGCATATTTATTTTTATGTTTATATTTCTTAATCCGTAAATTGTTCATGACTCATCTATTTTTTAAAAAATCAGGATTTCAAATTGTCTTATTATTCATATAATTTTGAGGTTCTTTATATATATAATTTTAAGGTCTTTATAGTTAAGGTAATTAAAAATAAATGTGATTTACAAATTATTATTGGAATATAAACTATAATATACAAAATATTAAATATATAAATATATAACAAATGCCATATTATAAATTGTACATCTAACAAATGTAATACTCAGTTTGTCATTTATTAGATTTTCATGTTGATTTACAATACTCAGGTAATCCTGAGTTCTTAAAGGACAATTATATAGGTATTTTTAGATGTAATTTTTTCATTGCTTTGAAAGCAAATGAAAATCCTTTCTCAGGCAGAGAGTAAACATTCATGCGTATTTTCTTTTAGGTTTTGCTTTTCCTCTTGGTTTCTTTTTATCATTATTATTTAATTGACTGCAGGTTGTAAGTCAAAGAGTTCTTCCCCAAATAATCCATTTTGCAAAATTATGTAACAGTAATGCATTGATTTCTCACTGACTGTCATAACTTTATCACAAACGTAAAGCTCTATTTCCAAATATATGTAGATAATCTATTCTTGTATCCGCATTATACTGTATAATTATTGTAACTTTTAATGCATTTTTAGTATCTTGGGGGAAATTCACTAGAAAAAAAGTATATCTCTTTTTAAATGATGTAAAATTGTATCTTTATTAGTTCAATCTCATTAATTTTTTATTTAAATCCTTGATATTCCTATTTTTTTTTATGTCTTTACACATTATCTGTCAAAGCTAAAATAAAGTGCTATGGTTTCCACAATTTTAACAGTCCTATTTATTTTAGCATTGCTTTATATTTTTTAAGGGGTTTTAAAATATATTTCACTGATATGCTATTAAAATTTAATCATTTTTATTTCATTGTGGATTAGGTGATTTTTAACACAATTGGGTTTTTTTTTTTTTTTTTGGAAACCACTTCCAACAGACTTTGATTTTAGGTAGATTAAGATGATCATATTTATGTCTACTTTAAAGATGGTATGTTTGGCTTTTATTCGGGCAACAAATAACTATTGAACCTCTATTATGTGCCAGGCATGCTTCCCAAAGCTGGTAAATTCCAGTCCATCAGACAGAAACTCTTTGGCTTTGGGAATTTCTACGGTAGTCATAGAAGTCAAACAATCTTGCCATCTTGCTTTTGTTTTTTTATGCTCTTTTCTGTTTCCTTCAGCTTCCATTTTATATACAGACTTATTCATTTACCTTTTTTTTTTTTTAAGGATTTGCAAGCTATGTAGCTTATTTTCAATTTTAAAAGATAATAAAAATGGAATTTTGTGTTTTGATCCTTTAATGTAAGATTATATATGTTCCTCACTATTACTCATTCCCAAGATGTTAGTATTTGTTAATACAATTTGAACTTTCAAGCAGATGGTTATATTGGTTTAGTAGTTTTTGCATCATACCTTTTCTCTTTAATAGTTTTTAATATTTTCGTTCAATTTTTGTAATGAGATTATATAAAACAATTATTTAATTTAAAATAGTTATTTACATAACTACATTTTGAATGGCTTCATGTCATCACATTCTTTTATATCATGCTTTCATGATTCTTGAGTTCTTAATTTCAATCTACCACTCAGTGGAGTATTAAATAGAGTATTCTTTTCAGTATTTCTTTATAACAGTTTATTTTTGGAATGTGTGAAAATACATCATGTGGTCCTCATACACGAAACTTTGCTGCTATAAAATTCTTGCGACATAAAACACACTATCATTTGTCAATATTTTTCACTAGAAATGACTATGAGCCCTGTCAAAGTACATGCTCTAGTCTCTGCCATAGGCTTTGAAAGTCACATTCAATTAGTCCCCAGATGTGCTGTACTTGTAATAAGTCTTGTGTTGTTGTTGTTATAGTTGTTGTTGTTGTTTGCTGTTTACTAAGATTTAAATGAGATATAGCAAGAGACACTTTCACACGGAAGTATGTGTGGTGCCTCAATGTGAGTTCCCCAGAAGTTCCCGAGACAAGAATTAGGGCAAGTAGTAGTTTACATAGTTGGTGAAGAAATCACTAGTAGTAGAATAGGAACTTGAGTCAGAGAAGGGAAGGCAACCAATTAAAGGTGTCCTGTAAAGTCAACTACACTGTAAGTAACTGGAACTGAATCCCACAGAAAAAGTCTAGGAAGCTTGGTAGCTTTCTGGGATAGAAGGATGTGGAGTATAAACCAATGCCAAGTCCTACTAGACATTAGTTAAGGGCTCATAGAGGGGAGTTACTCCTCTGGTATATCAGGCCTGAGAAAAGTGACCCCTCCGCCAAAAGGATGCTAATCAAGACGGTTGGAATTAAAGCCATACTTACTCAAACGGTGGCCCAAGGGATAAGAGCAAACATCAATATGTGGCTTGATTGTTTTCCTGGTGGATTGCTTGTGTCTTGATAAGATTCTATCCTGCCCCAGGAATACAAGGGTCTGTCTCCTCAGCGTAAAACATTCATTCTCTATGGATTATGCCTCTGGCTTTTCCTACACCAAAGTACCTCAAAGATATTCTTTCCTTGATCAATCATTTTCTACTCCCTAATTAAAAGAAATTGTATGTTTGAGTGTCCACTATGTGCCAGGCAGAGTTGAAGAGTTTATATAGGTTACTTAATTTTCACAAATTCTCTGAAGAGATTACTATTACTGTCTCCAATTTCAAAGGGGGGAAACTGAGACTTAAAGATTAAATAGTCAGTTAGATGACACATGCCTGTAGTTCTAGATACTCAGGAGGCTGAGGTGGGGGGAATCACTTGAGCTCAGGAACTTGAGACTGCAGTGAGCTACAATTCTGCCACTACATTCTAGCCTTGGCATCAGAACAAAACCTTGTCTCTTAAAAAAAAAAAAAATCCAGAAATTAAACAAACTATAGAACTGCTATTTGGCCCAACAGTCTACTATTGAGCCTATACTCTTAACCAATGCTCAGACTACTTAGCTGACTTGAGGTGGTAGTCTCTCCTATGCTTACTCCCTGACACTCTTTATACCACAAATTTATGGCATTCAATAAAACTTGTAATTATACTTGTGTACACACAAATACACATACACGCATAAATATATATGTATATATACATATATACACACATATACAAATACATATATAGCTATGAAGGCTTTTTCATTTTCCCACTTTATGCCTCTTTTTCTTGTCATCTCCAATATACTGAATTGCTGTCAATCTCTTCCTTTCTTGTTTCATGAGAACTGTAACATCCCAGTTGCAAAAAAAAAAAAAAAAAGAAAAAAGAGAGGAAGCTTTTTGCTGTGTAGGTGATATCACAGGGAAGTGGTATGTAAACAACTGCACACTCATGGCAGAGCTTCAGCTAAGGATTGACGAGCCAATGAATAGACATTAGAAAGCAGTTGTGGGGTATCCCTACCTGGGAAGGAATGCAGGGGCTTACTTTGGAAAGGGCATGGTATATTCCCACTTCTTTTCCAGTGAGCCAGATGCTCCATTTCAGGTATGGCTCTGTTTCTCATCTATTGTCTTTCCATTTTATCCCATGTCTTCTAGGCTACGGCAGCAGTCAGCCTTATATTTTGACATTATGAATTGTCACATCTTTATCCTATGTCTTCATTTTCTCACAAGTATTTTACTAAGCAGCTGGGGGATTTATAACAGGGAGGCAAACCAGATACCATTTAAGTCGACACCCGTCACCATTTCATGCCTGCCTTCAAGGCCCCTTATCATCTTGAGCCTTGAGAGAACTTTATATCCCAATCTGGAATTCAAAATAACTATCTGCATGTAAAAGTGATTCTTTTCAATCACTACATACATTTTTAAATATTTAAAACCCAGCTCATTTATTTTGGGAAATGGAACTAATTTTGTCATCATTTTGAGGGACAAGGGTTATTTTTTAAAGTTTTGGCTGAATTAACCAGGTGTTTCTGTTTAAAGTGGTTATAGTCTTAATTGAATACAGGCCACCACAAAACCTTTGTGGTAGTTGTAAATAAATAAACTAATAAAGTTAGTTGACCCTGTCTTATCTTCTAAATCTACTTGGAAACCACTATATTGCCTCAATACTCTATTTGAGGCTTTGGTTAATGTTACGATTAAAACAAAATAATTCACTTAACGTGATTTTTCAATTCTGCAGTTTATTTTTTCCATTTAGTTCTAAAGAGTCATCATTGGCTGGCTCTTTACATAATTTTACATATTCTGGAAGTCCTCCTGATGTATTATAAAACAGATTACTTAAAATACATAGACCCATATTTAATCATTTTAAAATGAGATATAGATTTTTATATACTTTTTAAACTTTAACAAGATTGCATTAGTAGCTGTTATTTAATTCACACCCAGTGTCTTTCTAACCTAAATTAAATCCTTATTGAAGACATTTATTCACACCGTAACTGTTTTCTCTAATGAACTACCAATTCATTTTCCTGCGCAGCATGTTCTAATTTGTGCTGTGGTGATTTCTAGAAACATATGGGGTCCAACTGTGGTTATATTTGGGATCTTCTGTGTGAAAACATGGAACTTGTTTTTGTTTGGCTGATTGCTCTCTCAGATAGTTTCAAACCTCTTCAACCTTGTCTTTATTCATGAGGTTTTTAATTGCAAATCCCCTTCTGTTTTGTCAGTTGAATGTCACATGATAAGCATATGGTATAGGGCTGATTAGTCTGTCCAGAGGTTCTATGATCTTTAAGAAAGATCAATCCTTTGCTCATAATTGACAAATTGTTCCCAGATATCAGACACCATCAAGCTTGTTATTTCCATAGTGCGATAAACACAAAAGCAAAAGGGACATGAAAAGTAAGAGGCCTTTTGCAACATGAAAGAGAAAGCAAGAGTGGCATATCCTTTGCTTACGGTTTTTAGGTGAAGGGGGGGAGAATAGTGGCAAAGGATACAATAATACTAGCATCTTCCTGATTGATTAAAGTAGTGAAGTGTATTCTTTGGTTCATAAATAATGCTCTATTACTTTTCTTCAAAGACAAGTAAACCTTGACAGACTGACCTTTTCCAGGGCAGGAGTTGTTTCAGTGCCATAAATTATACTGTAAAACGAGTGGAAATGCTACTGAGAAGTATGTGACAAAATAAGATTAAAGATTACTACACACAAAAGATTGTTGTTTTATTAATGGATTCCTGTCAATGGGATGAAAAATCCTCAGCTTTCTACTGGGTGCTGAGATCACATCAAGCTGAAAATTAGGAGAACATTTTCTAAAAGATAACTAAATGTGTCAAAATAACAGTATTCTGATTTTTTCTTTCTCTTGTATTATATTTGATTCTAAAACAAATTTAGTTATTGTCAAATATGCTTGTACCATCCACAGTCATTTGCTTGCAAAGAGAGGGACCATGTCATCAATGGGCATTAGTGTTGTATGTGCCAGTGAAGTGAGATTAGAGGGGAACGCTTTGCTCAACACAGGCATGGCAGTCACATGGAGGAACGTGTCGAGGAGAAAGCATATGGTAATTTTCCAACCACTAATTTGCTAGTGAACACCCAATTTGATTGAGCCATCCACGTCACTCTGAAGAAACAACAAAAAAAAATCACATCATGACTTAAGGTATAAGTACTGTGGATTTGTCTCAAGCTTGTTTTAGGTTTTTTTAATTAGTAAAAAATAAAAAATAAAAAATAAAAAAACTTATAAATTATAGACATGCAAAACAATTATATAAATGAGGAAGCAACAAAATACAGAAATGAGGACAAATTATGGAAATGAAAATAAGACCACTTAAAATACAATGAAAGATTTGAATCTACTGAAATTAAATGAGATCACAAGAGTTCAAAGACTGTCAGCATCCACATCCTATACAAATACCACATATTATTCCTTTTAATGTTATTATTATTACATTTTTGCTGTTGTTGTAATTATCTCTGCCCAATTTTTCATTAAAATCAAGACTGTTTAAACCACTCCTCTGTAGATTCTTTGGAAATATGATGGCAATCTAAAATCAATAAACCAATTAAATCATAGCGATCATGGTGGCAAAAAGGAATGAAAAAAAAAAGAAAAGGAAAGGAAAAGTATCAACAAAATATCGGAGCAGTATTTTGAATGATACATTTAATAGTAAACCCATTCCTGTCTTATAGCCCTTTATCATGTGGCACTAACAGACATACAATTGAGTAGAACAGAAATGGAAACAAAAATCATACTGTAGAACTTAATTAAAGTTTTCAAAACTTTCCTTGGAATTGGATCTAGCATGGTTTACTCAAATAATAAGAACTCTCCTTGTTAGATAGAGCATATGCTCAGCATGGCATGATGCTATAAATCACTCCTTGTCACAAAGAAGAATAGATACACTGGCTCCACATTGCTTTCCCATTCTTTATAACTAGAAACAGGGTATCAGTGTTACCTTCATTATGGTAAGAACAAAAATGTCCGCCTTAATCCTCACACACCATTTTAAAGATAGGTGTCAGGAAGCCAAATGATGAAACAATGAGATTAGTGTTGCAATGAGCATCCATCAACTTTCCAGACAAACATAGAATTCTGGTTAGTGCACATGGAGCTAGCATGATGACTTAGATAGATATTTTGCACATGCTTTCACTGTATAAAGCAGAAACCTTTTTCTTATTCTTGCAAAGGACTTATCTACTTCTCCAGCATGCAGTCTTCACTTAGCTTGTGAACTATTTGAAGAGATTCAACTATTCAAATTTTAGTGCAAAGTAAACAATATATTAATCATAGTACTTGTGAGAATATGCCCCAATTTCTTCTTTCTATGGCAAAAATATTAACTAAATAAGCCCCTTTGATAGAAAATTTAGAAGTTCCAGGATGATCTTGTTTTGCAGCTGAGCCCTCCTGATTCTCCTTGAGTGTAAGTAAGGCCATGCCATTCTCTTCTTTAGCCTGCAAGGGTCTCAGATGAGGAAGAAACGAAAGCATATGTTAAGAATCATCAGGAGTCAATGCAGTCTTAGACAGTAACTATAATCTAAGAGCCAGAACAGCAGCAGTGATTCCAAATGTAGACTTCAAGCTTTTGGGCATCCTTAATCTTAGCACCTATTGACGTGTTGAATGTCAACATTTTTTTTTCTCTAACTGTTGATCAATTGACCTAACTTTTGTCTTTCCATTAAACAATTCTCTCTCCTATTACCTCTTTCCCATCAGAATGTAGATAAGTTATTTATTGATCAATAATATAATAATCATTTGCCAGGTGCCTTCCATGAACTATCCAGCAAGCCTTGAGTTCTCATGATTCTTCTGGGCCACCAGAGTCACTCCCTGAATTCATCTTTCTGCTTCTGCTTCTGATCTAGGGAAGCTAATCCCTCCTGCAACTCTAAACTTTTTCATAAGTAGAAAATTCTTCCTGTCTCCAAATTCTCAGCTTTTAAATTCCAAATTTGGCAAGGTTGAAGCTAAATTCCTAATCTTGTTAACAGAATACCACCTTAAAGTGCAAAAACTCTCTTTTCAATATGAGTTCACACAGATGTTAACTCATGATTCTCTAACTCCAAGTGTCTGCAATTGTGAGGCTGAATTCATTTGGATAGCGTGGAATGACACTCTGATAGCAGTGCTGCAAGGTGCTTCAGATTACTCTTGGAAGATGTAACAAGTTACATAGGAACAATTTATATCTGCACAAACATTTATACACACCCATGGGAGTATAACCCAGAACTACCTCAACTTACGTCTTAGGGGAAATCTAATACAGTACTGATATAAATATTGAATACATCTAAGCTAAATCCAGATTAAAACTGACCTCTTATTCATAATGTTCCCTAGTATTCTAGAAACAGCTAAGAAAGCAAAACAACCAGATTTTCTTAGATCTTGGTAAAGGGTAAGTGGGTGATTGAGTTTCCTCAAACAAAGCAACTCAAATCAGAGATACCATGTCTCTTTAACAAATTAATGTTACTGCATTTGGTTTTAATACTGACATCCTGATTTGATGATATGTCCTACTGTTAACCACTTAACCAACCTATTGTTGTCAGTATGATCAAACCACTCTGAAAGCCGGTGGAGAGAAACATAAGCCCATGTTTGAGACGTGAGTGTATCAAACAAAGTAAGAGGATGTAAGCCTTATCCCACAAAATTCAGAAAATAAGTTCCAGACTAAGTAAAGAAAACTGTGTTAAAATTTTAAATATAATAAAAGAAAATGCAGAATAGTTTTGTTAAAGATCTGGGAAGTCTTTCTGAGTAGGACATACTATTCAGAAGTTGTAGAAAATTACATTGGCAGATTTGATCACACTGAAATCTTAAATTCTGCAAAGCCATCAAGAAACTTAAAATAGGGCCCAGTGCAGTGACTCACACCTGTAATCCCAGCACTTTGGGAGGCTGAGGCAGGAGAATCTCTTGAGCCCAGGAGTTTCAGAGCAGCCTGGGCAACATAGCGAAACCCCATCTCTACAGAAAATTAGCTGAGTGTGGTGTTGTGTGCCCATGGTCACAGCTACTTGGGATACTGAGGTTAAAGGATCACTTGAGCCCAGGAGGTGGAGGTTGCCCTGAGCCAAGATCATGCCACTGAACTTCAGCCTGGGTGATAGAGAGAAACTCTATCTCAAACAAATGAAAGAAAGAGAGAGCGAGAGAGAGTGAAAATAGAAGCTACACACTGAGAGAAAATATTGTTATTGTAAACAACATAAAAGGCAATATTCTTTGCATATAAAAAAAACTTCAAATTAATTAAGCTAATAACCCAATAGAAAAATAATCAAAGAATATAAATGAACAAGTCACAAAAAGCATAGTGATCAACTCATTGATAAGCAGGAAAGTTAACAGACATTTATACCCAACAAATTTTGTTTGTTTGTTTGTTTGTTTATTTATTTATTTATTTATTTATTTATTTATTTATTTATTTTGAGGCAGAGTCTCACTCTGTCACCAAGCTGGAGTGCAGTGGTGCTATCTCGGCTCACTGCAACTTCTGCCTCCTGAGTTCAAGCGATTCTCCTGCCTCAGCCTCCCAAATAGCTAGGACTCCAGGCGCATGCCACCACGCCCAGCTAATTTTTGTATTTTTAATAGAGATGGGGTTTTACCATGTTGGCCAGGAGGATTCCATCTGTTGACCCTGTGATACGCCCACTTTGGCCTCCCAGAGTGCTGGGATTACAGGCATGACAATTTTTTTAATATGTAAAGAAATGACAGCATATGTTAAGAATCGTCTTAACATTGACTTAGATTTAGGAAAACCATTTGACAAACTCTGTTACAGTTGATAGGAGGGAATATTGGCTTCGACCACTAGATGAACGGTAAAAATATTCAACAAGTCTCATAAAACCTCATAGAAGGTAGGCCAAGAAGCCAAGCTCAAAAAGGCTAAATGACTAACCCATGGTCATAAAAATCTTACATGGCTGAGCTTATAGTTGGCCTTCTGACTTCTGTTTTTCCAGGCCTTCAAGTTCCTTCTTAGAATTTAGTAAGCCCTTTAAAAAATTTACTTCTTTATTTGCACTGGCTATTAAACATTAGGAATGAATTTTTAGTAAAATAGTACACTTTTCCTATGTTGCTTCAATTTTTGGAAAATTCTGTTAGCAATAATGTGATGTTAAATATTAATTTCTTTATCTGGCATTAAGGAGCTTAAATTAAATGCTTTTTTAAGGTATTTTACAACTCTAAAAGTTTATGATTCTATTTTCAAAGCATTTGCTGCGTCTGTGTGTGCGTGTGTGTGTCTGTGTGTGTGTGTGTGTGTCTTTCCCTATGCGCTCCTTCTTCAACCTTTATGGGCATCTCAATTCCAGCTTGTGAGACCAAAATTTAGGAATGCCGCTTTCAAGAGTTTTCATCATATTTTATTCTGTTTAGTTAAAATTCAGTTTACATTTTATATTTATTTTGAAAACCTATGTCTCTAGGATTTATTACTGAAACGCATTTGTGGGAATCCATTTTATTACCATACAGTGCTATAATTTTATTATATAATGTTAAATATGCTTTATGCATTTAAAAAATAATGAGCAGTACTTTACCATGAATTACTAAACATAGAATGAGATAAAAAATCGTCATCTAAAAGACTTGCATTTGAAAGCATTTGCAAAAATTTTACTTAAAAATAACTGATGCTAACTGTTGAAATTTAGAACGTTACACTGGAAGATTCTTTGAATCTGTACTTTTTTACTGGATTACGAATTGAATAATTTTACATTTCCTTTAAACTTTGGCCCTTTGGCGTTTATAATAAGGAAACCAAGCAAGTGTTGAAAGACATGTTGAGTAGAACAACCATTGTTCTCTTTCCTATGCAAATAGCCTCTTACACTCATATTATTGCCAGTTTAAGATTAATATATTCTTGTTGGCATGTTCTGTGATTAATTATGCTATAAACATTAATATTTACTATGTTGTTCATCTCCTTCTTCTAACTAATACTAGATTACTAATACAAAAAATGGCAAAGTAGCCATGATCCATAAGCATATACTTTCCATTTCTTAAACCTCAGGAGCAGCTTTGCCAGACTGAACACATGTTGATCAAGCATGGTCTCTTTGAAAGGCCATAGAAATATAATGAGATTCTAGAGTTAGCAAAAGTCTGTAATTCTTGTAGGTTAAACATGGGAACCATCTCGGGTCCCAGCATGATGGGTTAACCTTGTACTTGAAGGATTCATGGGGATTTCTTCTGTTTTTCCAACTAGCTACATAGCTGTATTTTACTTTCAGGTATAAATTTCATACTATCAATTAGTGTCAATCTTAAGCGGGCAACAGTCCATCTGTTAAGCCAAGCTGAATGCAGAATGATTTCTTGCCGTGCTCTTGTGACAGCCACGGTACTGTATATCTTCCTCCAGTTCTCAACCTCCAGCTTGGATTTCCCTTCTTCAGTTTGTGAATCTCATCCCCAAATACCCCTTTTGTTACTTCTGACTCTCTCTGGTTTGCAATTCATAACAGTTCCATATTTGGTTCTCAGATATCAAATGGAAATAACAATGATTACTCTTTTCATTTATTTTCATAAGTAGGTTTTAATATTTTGAGTTATAGTATTTAGGTTTCCTGGATGATAAGCATTTTTAGAGTTTTGTCACTACAAAGGCATGATTACAAAATACTTATTTTGGTAGGCTGAAAAATATTTCCCCTTAAAGTCTATATTCGATTTCCAATACCTGTGACTGTGTCACCTTAAATGGCAAAAGATAATTTACAGATATGATTAAATTAACGATCATGAGATGGGCAATTATCCTAGATTACGTGGTAGGCCCTATGTAATCACAAGTTTCCTTAGATGAAGGAGACAGAAGGTCATTGTCAGACAGAGATATGACAATGGAAACAGAGACAAGTGCAGATGTTGTGTGTTGGATTTAAAGGCGGAGGAAGGGGCCATGAGCCAAGACATTCAGGTGGACTCTAGAAGCTGGAAAAGGATAGGAAACAGATTCTCCCCTAGAGTTTCCAGAAAGAACTAGCTCTACCAGAATCTTTACTTTCATCCTATGAGACTGATTTTGGACTTCTAATCTCTAGAACTGTAAGATAATAAATTTATGTTGCTTTAAGCCCCTAAATTAGTGACATTTGTTATAGCAGCAATGAGAAACTAATACACTTTATGAATATGTGTTAGCTTCAGAGCCAATGAGTTTACCTCTAGTTAAAAAGTTAAACACTGATTGTGTGGTGATTCCTCAAGGATCTAGAACTAGAAATAGCAATCCCATTACTGGGTATACACCTAAAGGATTATAAATCATGCTATTATAAACACACATGCACATGTATGTTTACTGAGGCACTATTCACAATAGCAAAGACTTGGAAGCAACTCAAATGGCCATCAATGATAGATCAGATAAAGAAACTGTGGCATATATAGACCATGGAACACTATGCAGCCATAAAAAAGGATGAGCTCATGTCCTTTGCAGGGACATGGATGAAGCTGGAAACCATCATTCTCAGCAAACTATCACAAGGACAGAAAACCAAACACCACATGTTCTCACTCATAGGTGGGAATTGAACAATGAGAACACACGGACATGGGGTGGGGAACATCACATACCAGGGCCTGTCAGAGGGTGGGAGGCTGGGGGAAGGATAGCATTAGGAGAAATACCTAATGTAAAGGACAAGCTGACGGGTGCAGCAAACCAATAGGACACATGTATACACCTATGTAACAAACCTGCATGTTGTGCACATGTACCCTAGAACTTAAAGTAAAATAAAAAAAAAAAAAGTTCAAAACTGATTTTGTCTGTTTTGCATGTTTTATTTATAAGAGATAGTCTAAGATATTTCCAAATTAAGTGATTGCAAAAGATGTGGTGTATACATTTAAATGGTTTGATTAATCATTAATAAATTCATAAAGGCATCTAGAAAGAAATGTAAAGGTGGCAGTGCCCATCTTTGGAGACTGTTGTCTGATCAACAAAAACAGGGGCAAAGGCTCAAGCAATATGTGATATGGTTCCACCTAAAAATGTGAAAGTGGTTTTCTTTTCCACAGAAATGCTCCTGTCATCTTGATAAACACATTCTGGACTATAAAGGACTGGTCTGCTTAATGAATAGATACTAGATATCTACCACAAGCTTAAGTAGCACCACTTTGGGAGAGTACTATAAAGCAAACGACAGCAAAAAATTCTCTGAAATAAAATCTTTTGTGATAAACAGAAATAAAATAATTGATTTATTGAGCTCTGCATACTATAATGATAAATATGTAGTAAGCATTTTAATGTATTTGTGTGATTAATTAATACTTGCATCATTAATACTAATACTAATCCATTAATATTAAAAAGATTTCCAGTTATGTATTTTTTCTTCTTGTTTGGAAACTCTCATTGTTCCTCAGTTGTCACTAAAGCAAGCCTCTGTTACTCCAGCCTGAAATGAAGTGATCACAGTTCCTCATCTCCAGGAGGTTATAATTTTCTAAGAACACAGAAAAAAAAATCATCTTTTTTAAGCTTACAGAGAAATCAACAGTGAACAAAAGTATTTAAACTCAGCATTTATCAAAGAAATGTAAATTTTAAATCATGAAAACTGTCATCTACCACCTTGACACTTGAGGAGTCTGTCCTCATTGGGGAGGTCATGGAGGCCTTCATAGCAGAGGTTGTGCTAAGCTAGGTCTTCAATGGTGAATTGAAAAGATCAAATGGAGAGGATGTAGAGGGCATTCTAGGCAAAAATATAGAATGAACATGGCACAAAGGCATGGGGGAGTACAGAATGTTCAAGGAACTAAAAGGTTAGTACTAGCAGAGCTTAAAAGATGAGAAGAGAATCCGAAAAACTAAGGTAAGAGTTACAGGAAATATCAGAACCAAAATGGCTTGGTAAGACATGCCATGGAGGATAGATTTTATCCTGCTGCCCAGAGAAAGGAATTTTAAGAAGAGAAATCAAATGGCTATCTTTGAAACAAACTTACTGCTGGCAATGTGGAAAATAGATTGAAGGGAAGAACAAACAATTATACATGAAAGTGCTTCGAAGACCATTGTAGCAGCCAGGATCAGATGAGATAGGACAAATATCTGCCCTAGGAGCGCCTCAGATTCACTCAGGGTGTGAAAGGAAGAGATGGAACCAATATAGTAGGGAGGTGTAAAATCTCTTTGACTGGGTTATCGATTAACAGAGAAGGAGGAATTAGGGATGATGCTGAGTACTCCTACTTAAATAACTGGAAGAATTGTATTATTCACATTAAGGACGAGGGAAAGCATATTTGGGGTGGATAAGTGTTATTTCTGCATCGTCCTTGTTGAGAATGCAGTGAGTGTGAGGCAAATAATTACAATTGTCCAAAGTGCTGTTGAATACAGGAAACTCAAGCTCAGGTAAGAAATCTTGTTCAGAAATAGACTTGAGCCATCAGCATACATATGGGTGGTGTTTGAAAGTGTGGGACTAAATGGTATCACCTAGGAAGAGCAAACTGGAGCATTTTAAATGTAATTTTGAAATAGCTGCTATGGGGATTTAGAAACGAAGATGTTTAGCAATTACTAAAAAAGATTATTCCAAGTGCAACGTTTTCGTCTTGTATATAACCTGTAAGTTTCTAGCTAAAAATTAGCCCTCTCCCTCAGGTGTTGCTAAATGTGGTTGATTCAAACTGCTGATTAGTTCACTAAGAGGAAACTTATTTATAAGCTATTCATCAATTGTGGTGGGTTTTACATCTTTTAAGCCTATTGATTTGACTACATATAAATGGAGCTGTGCTTCTCTTCTCCAAAATGTTTTCTGGTCATAGGTATTTATTTCATTGATTCTATTTTTAACACTATAAATCATTTTTATATCTAGAACTTCTCTAAATTCTTCACATTTTTTGTCTTCTGCACTTCTGAATGTGACCTTCTGCTTAAGTAAAGTAAATTTGTAGTTTTTTCTATGTATATAAAAATATAATTGTATACATTTAATTAATAAATTCTATTTTTATTTTTATTTTTCAGTGTCATCCTTATACAAAACCTCCTCCTCCACTTAGTAACAGCTGTTTGGGGTCATAAACTTTGTTATGTTTAGTGGTTAGGAAGGTTTGCCTCAAGCAAGGTCTCTCATCTTGGGCCCAGTCAATAGGTGTATTTGTTCCTAAGGAAAAGGAAACATTTACTCTGATTATCTTCAAAGAGGATACATAATGCTTACATATTTCCCCTACAATTACACCTTTGATCATATTGCCTAAAATTGACAATTGTGTTTTACAATGGGAACAATGGGGTTAATTAAGGTAAACCCCAGGATACACAGAAGAATCTAAACAAGGTAGTGAATATTTAATCTGAATCCAACTATAGTGAAGCATCTTTCTAAGAAGAGGAGGTTGTATGTTAAACAGCAAAGGAGATTTTCATTCATTTTTGTTGGTGTCATTTTGTGACCACACGGCCTAATTTCCAAATTGCTTCAGCTAACTTTGTCATGCTAAATAGCTGGAGCAATTATAAATTAAATAGTTAGGAGAAACTCAATTTCTGGTTTCCATAGGGAAGTTCTAAACTCAGAAATTTGAAGTGGAAGTTGAAAATGCAGCTACGATGAGTCACTCTGAAGTTTCTGATGCCCTTAAATCTATGTAAGGCCGTGCTTTTTTTTTTTTTTTTTTTAAGAAAAAAGAAAAGAAAAGGGAGTCAAAGTATAGTCTTACTCATTGCTGATTCTAAAGAAATTCTCCTTTAGAAAATTCCCAAAACATGTTTTATTATTTTTTAAACAATAAGAGCATTCTTAAAGCTCTAAGAAAGACCAAACAGATCTTTGAGAATTAGTTCAACCTATATACCTATTTTTTTGTAATTAAGAACAAACCAAATGCATTTGCTAGTTTCTTAACATGAAATTATGTATGAACCATGTACAAAATACATGTAAGTGAATAATTTGGTATTTTTACCTTTTTCACCTTTACATAAGAACAAATATTTAAAACAAATGTTAGTCATAAAAATGATAACCTAACATGATGCTATGAAATGATTCATCTGCAAGAAACTGTAAGAATGAAAAAAAAATCTATCACTAATGAATAGTAGATGGTAAAGCAAGCAACCATGGTCAACAGTAAGAAATTACCGTTATTACTAAATGGTACTATATGCTCATAACACATGTCATTTGTTATATAATCATTGATCCAATAAAAATGTATGGAGTTCCTATTAAGAAATCTAGCCAGGATGCAAGATAGAAATGTAAACAAATAAGCACAATGTGATAGGTACAATAGCAAAGGATGTTTCACATGATGAGAAACAAAATGATTTCATCTGAAGACATAGGCAAAGACTGTGGAAGAAGGCGATCTTTGGTCTGAGCCTTGATAAGTGAATTGGGTTCATCATACCTTTCTTCTGCATTCTAGACAGAGGTAAAGAGGCATTCCAATCTCAACCCAAGTGTCCAAATCTAACCCCACTTCAGAAAAACTCAAGTTCCTTTAAAGACTTTAGCTTTCTTTCTCAGAAAGTTTTGATTCAGTACATCTAGAGAGGGACCCAAGAATTTGTATTTTTTTCTAAGTTCCCAGGTGATATTATGTGAAGTTTCGTGTGAATTGGGTAGGAGGTGGGAATGGGCAGTAAATTTTGTTGTGAAGATGTACTAGCCCTCATTTGTGAAGATCTTTTTTTTCTAAAAGATAATCTGAAGCAGTTTTCTCAACCTTTCATGTGCATATGAATCACCTCCTGGTAAAGACAAATTCTGATTCAGCAGGAGATTCTGCATTTCTAATGAGCTCCCAGGTTGTACTGATGCTGCTGGTCTACGGACCATACTTTGCTGCTCTAGTTTGATAAACTGACAGGTAAAAGGGCACAAAAAAATTAAGAATGTCACGGTAGGAAGGTAGAGGAAACACCCCTGGTTTCCAAGTTGATGGTGTGACACTGTTGAATGTTTAGAATTTTTAATACTCTCTAGTCTTGGGGTATCTTAGATATTCAGGAGGGAAATAAGTTGCTTTTATTAACTTCACAAATTAACTTCCTATTAAATAGAGAATAGTGCAATGGTAAAAACTATATATTCTGAAGTCCAGTTGAATGACTTCAAATTCTACCTTCATATTTTACTAGCTATGATAGTGTGAGCAAATAATAATAATAATAATAATAATCTGTTTGTACCATATTTCCTTATTTGTAAAGTGGAGATATGATAGTACTTACCTCTCCAGATAAGGGGAGGATTACTAGTTAACATATGGAAAGCGTGAAGAGCAGGTTCTGGCACAGTTAAGCAATATAACAACATCTGCCACTTTCTTATCTTTGTTTGTTTTCACAGATATCAATATGAGGTCATATTGAGAACTAAAAGAAATGTTCAACTTGTTATTTTTCTCACAACTCCCTTGGCTTTCTGGTAAATCTGGCTTTCAGCCCTGTTCCTTTTTTTTCTTTTTTTTTAAACGAAGCTTTGCTTTTATTGCTCAGGCTGGATGGAGTGCAATGGCGCAATCTCAGCTCACTGCAACCTCCACCTCCTGGGTTCAAGTAATTTTCCTGCCTCAGCCTCCCAAGTAGCTGGGATTACAGGCATGTGCCACCACACTGGGCTAATTTTTTGTATTTTTAGTAGAGATGGGATTTCTCCATGTTGGTCAGGCTGGTCTTGAACTCCCAATCTCAGATGATCCACCCACTTCGGCCTCCCAAAGTGCTGGCATTACTGGTGTGAGCCACCATGTCTGACTCCTGTTGCTTCTTATTGCAACATGATGAACTCTCCCTTCCATTCATTCCTCATCTATCTGTCTAGTCTCACCATATTTAAAAATCTTATACCTTTACCCAGCTTACTTTTTCTCCTTCTATTTTTAGGTCACCTAATCCTCTATGACTCTGTGGAACTCCACCTCTCAACATTTGTTTGAAATCATTCTTAACCAAGGTCAATGAACTTTTTCTCTAGGCAAATCTGTTTTTCCACATTGTTAGTCATCTCTTCTCAAAATTCAGCAGCCATTTCAAAGTAGTAGAAACAACAATTTCAAATACATATTATATTCACAAATTCTATCACAATTTTAAACAAAGCCAAAGTCATTGTAATTTGGGGTTTAATGGATAATCTAAATTGGGGAGCAGGTATGCAGATTGGCAAAAGGAAGGCAGATAAGTATGCCAGGTATATCAGACAGCATTAATAAAGCCCACCTGTCAGCTGTGCTAACCAACAGAGACATCAGACCCACCACCTGACTTCTGTCATGCTCCAACTCACCTTTCTGACCTTCATTTCCCCAGTTCTCTTGCCCAGTTGTTTAGGTTTTATTCGTAAAATGAATTTCTTACTTGTAATAAATGCAATGGTTCTGTTTCCCTGATTAATACTGAATGACACCAGATTTTAGAATTCAGCCTTCATCTCATAGAAAATAATTGAACATTAAAGCTTCTCAAGCAGAGAATGCCATGGCAAAAGTGGTCTTCTGGGAGATGACTCTAACAGTGGTTTTCATTCTAATTTCATGCTGGCTTGTGAGAGTTAATAACTGAACAAAGAGATAGGACCACCTGGCCTATCATGGCAAGTCAAGTGAGAGACAGAGCCCTCAGAAGGAGACAAAAATAAAGAAATGATCATCAACTCTTCAAAGTCATTGACTCTGGTATTCATCTTTTCAGGATCTCCATGGTGCAATACAGCCCTGAACACACAGTAGAAATATGTCAAAAATTTACAACATTTGAGAAAAAATTAAATGCATAAAATATGAGTTATGCTTTTTATTTATTAAAATAAATTAAAGCAAAACAGTCCCCAAATTCCATTGAACTGTAAGCTCCATAAGACTATAGATGTTGGAGATTTATTGTACCATTGCTGTATTTTGAGGCCTCAAACAGTGCCTGTTAAGGTGTGGATAAATATTTATTGAATAAAATTAATGACTGATGCCACTAGACATCATAATCTCTTTCTTAAATACATAACATGGAACATTCAATGAATTGAATTGTTTATTTCAAAAGAAAGTTTCCAAAATCAGAGTTTACAGAGAATGCTGCACAGTCACATAAACATCCCCAAACACTTAATCTATGAATTAAACTTAACTTAGAATTTCAGAGTGCAGAATTCTATAGAAAATGACTTGATGAAAAAGTTTATGTGCTTTACCCAAGAAAAGTTTATATTTAACATATTTCTGTTATAGGATTTGTCATTGTTGTTGCTTTTTTTTTCCTGGGCAAGAAATGATATTGAGAGGATTTTTTTCCACCATTCAGGAAAATCATTTTAGGGCTATAAATATTAATGGATTTAGTAATAAATTACACACTTGAATGGCATTTTATTACTTAAAACTAAAATATTAAAAACCTTATTTGAAATGCACAGAGAAATCATGTAATTTAAATCACCTTAGACTTGGAAATGGACTGCAAAACACTGCTTAGAAAGAAGTATAATTCTTAAAATATGTATTTTGGTAATGGGCCAACATAGTCCATAGAATCATCTAAAAAGAAAGTGGACAGGTTCTCTGGTCTAGTATATTTTCTCTTGATAAGCAAATTCTTTTGATTTGCTTCCCTTGGCCATTCTTTAAAATTAATAACATAAGCACTGAAGTTAGAATTGGTAAGAACTAATTTTTCTTGCCATTAAAGCAAGATTTTCTTCTCTCTGAAAATGAATTTACTAACAATGTTATAAACCAAGGGTGTCATCTACTAAAAAGTAAATCCTACAGATCGGCCACATGACATATATACTTGAAAGTATGTATCCAAATCATACTTCTTCCCTTGGGAAATTTGGAATTGGGATTAATAATTTAAGCACTGATATTAATTTATTTCTCAATGGTATAAGAAATGAATTTCTCAGATTCATTCTATCTGATCATTTTAGAGATAGAAATAATAATTTTATTCAGGAATCAATCACTATCATTGTATCTTCAATCAATATCATGACCAGAGCACAAGATACTGTCCTTGCTCCCATTAATTTTGTCCAAAATTCTTTAATTCTAATTAATTATAAAAATACTCACTAAATATGTGGTTTGCCTGGAGGAGCTGAGTGTAGTTGTAAGTTAGCTTATTTTACGTAAGATAAAATAGGTTTTAAATTTAGCTACATGACCTTTTCAGTCACTAATCAGAGTTTATTTTTATGCCACTTCCCCATTAAGAACTTTTTCAGTGATTCCCCCATTGCACACAGAATAAAACCTGGTTTCCTTAGTTCAATAGTCAAGGACCATTCTAATCTGCTCCAAGTCTTCTTTTTCAGTCTAATTCTCATTCTTATTTTACTGTGCACAATAAGCCGTCCATATCAGATCTTTTGTAGTTCCTGAAGATGCCTCAACTCTTCAAGGTGTCCGTGCAACATGAAGGGAACACCTGGAATAGTCTCCTTTCCCACCACTAGCTTCTCCCATTCTTAAAAGCTGTATCTCGTACTGCCCCCAATTTTACAAAATGTTCTCATCTCTATCTGCCTTACCTGCCAGGCCTTGAGACTGTGGTAAAGAGATTTCCTGTCTTATTCATATTTGTATTTATTAAAGAAACAGATAAGTGCTCTGTTAATGGTTATGAATCAAATCACATTAACTTGAATTGAAACTGGAAGCTGGAGTAGCAGTGGGGATGGGAATATGGCATCAAACCAAGTTCTCTAATGCAGCCACAGATCAATCAGCAAATACATTTCTCAGTACTAAGATCCAAGATCTGGATTAGTCATTATAGGGAGTAAATGAAAAGGAAAACAGGCCGGCGGGCTGGCTCTTGCCTGAAATCCCAGCACTTTGGGAGGATGAGGCGGGTGGATCACTTGAGCCCAGAAGTTCGAAACCAGCCTGGACAACATGCCGAAACCCAGTGTCTACAAAAAATACAAAAAACTAGCTAGGCCTGGTGGTGTACACCTATAGTCAGCTATGCAGGAGGCTGAGTGGGAGGATCACCAGAGGCTGGGAAGTCGAGGCTGCAGTGAGTCATGATTGTACCACTGCACTCCAGCCTGGGTGGCAGAGCAAGACCCTGTCACAATCAATCAATCAATCAATAAAAAGGAAAACACCTTCAAGAATCCACAGAATAATGCCTTAAATTATCTCATTTAAAGAAGAGTGACAAGAGCTAAATTTGACCAGATGATTTATATACAGCACCACTTAAGCATCAAAACACCCATTTTAAGGGGCCATTACTTTTACAAATGAAAAAACTGAGACCCAAAGTCACACAGCAAGTAAGTAGCAGAATAAAGATGCAAACTCACACCTGACAGGTCCCAGGGTTTGTGCTCTCAACCACACCCAATCACCTTCAGCCTCAGAGCGAGTTCTGTTGTCCATGCTTTTAAAAATGTCACTTCTATTTTTATAATTTAAAAGTATGTATTAATTGCAGAATTGACCATAGTGCCACTACCCAGAGGCAACCAAATTTTGTTTTCAGTTTTTTCCTATGAGAATAAATAAACACTACATATGTTTTCCTGATATTAGATCGCTCTGTATACATCATATGTTATAACTTTTTTCACTTTATGCACTGAACGCTTTCTACATTATTTCAACATTCACCTAAAATATAAGTTTTTATGCTACATAGTATTTTAATTATGAATTAACTATAATTTTAACTCTATAAAATCTTGCATCATTAGACATCTAGCTTGTTTTCTACCTTTTACTATTATAAATAAAATTTTGTAAGCATCCTTGTGCATAAATATTTTTGTGCATCACTGATTATTTATTTGGGGTTTCAATTTTCAACTTTTATTGGAAAGGGAAAGAAAGGCACAAGGAAGTTAAGCTGTATCTGATTTCACACTGCTAAAGAGTAATGAACTCTAGACTTCAATGCAAACCATCTAATCCGGGTTTTCCCAACTTCATACACTGTCAACATTTTGTACCAGATAATTCTTCATTGTCGGGTGCCATTCTATGCATGGTAAGCTATTAAGCCTCATCCCTGGCCTCCATTCCTAGAAGTCAGTAGCAAGAAACCCTCCACTCATGACAGTCAAAATTGTCTCCAGATATTATTGTCCAATGTCCCAGGTTGGGCGAGGGGATCATAACATCCCTCTCCTCCCTCATTGAAAGTCACTGATCGAATATAAAACACTCAGACCCATTATATCCATCCACATTATATAGACTTGATTTTGGAGGGAGAAGAAAAAAATCAGCATATAAATATATTTCATTTTCAAAAACTAGCGAAGGTCCATGAAGGATGCGACAAGTATTTTGCACTATATGAGACTATGAAATTGTCTTCAACTGACTTCAAGAAAACATAACAAACATTCCTGAACACCAAAACAATATCCAGAAATGTATAGAAAAGAAGTACCAGTTTTGTGCCAAGAATGACAAAGCTGAATATATAAAAGACGGTTTTTTAATAGCCTGCAATATAAGACACTTCACAGTAACCACTTGAAAAATGAAGATAAAGCCCTGAATAGAGACAGATTGATATGTAAAGAAAAAGAAGGAGTAGAGGTTAATGAATTATTTCTAAATCAATATAATGTAATAAAATTCCCTCTTCTGTGAAAATGTGAAATTTGCATTTATGCCCAGTGAAATATAGATGAACAGTGATTGTGCTTATTACACCTGTCATAGTGAAAAAAAACCAGGGCACATTATCTACTAGTCACATTTCTTCAAAACTGATTAACCTTAATACATTTTTCCCTTCACTGATCTTATGGAGTTTACTGAATATAGCGCATCTTAATTAAAATTGCCCACATCTTAATTCAAGTCATCTTTTTCTCTAATTCATATATCTTAGATTATTTCTTTAAATTAACTGTTTAACTAATGGGAATAATGCAATCTCTTGGTCATCATATACTTAAAAACTCAGATAAGGAGTCTCCCAAAATGAAATTTTCAAGAAAATGTAAAGAAGATACTAAAATAACAGTGCTTTTGCCCTTTTCTATCAGTTTAGAATATAAAGTTTTGAGAGTAGCATAGAAGTCTTTATAAATAATCATTTTCCTTGTGTTCAAAATGCTATGTACTTGCAGTTTGCCAATATTCCATTCTGCTTTTGCTAATTCAGGTATTTTTGAAGTTCTATTGTTTGATACAAAATCCTTGAATCAATATTTTTGTTCAACTGGGTGTGTTTTTGTTATTTGCCTACCTAGCAACTGACTGAATTTCCCTAACAGTTGATCTGATTTTATCATTAAGAAAACTAAAAGCACCTATTATTTATTTGTCAGTCTTCACTTTGTGAAGAAAATTCACAGCTCTTCTTTTTTCACTTGAGTCTGATCTATTACTGTTGTGGCCAAACCTGCACAACTGAGATATGTGGGGATTCTTTTTCATCAGAAACCTGCATTGTAGCAAAAAGAGTAAAAACACAGGGCCAAAAGAGGTACATCCAGTGCCACAAATGAGACCAAGAATTTTCCAATCCGATTAGCTCACTATAACGAGGAACATTATTTCTTTGCAAATGGAGACTTTTTGATTATTAGATGTTAAATACATGTCTCAATTAAGTTTTTTTTGAAAAATGCTCTATCAGAACTATTTTTTGCAACTTCATAATAATCTTGAGCTATACAATCAATACTCATACTTTTGGTTAATAATCTTTTAGGCCTGCACTTTGTAATATTTTTACAGTGTAAATTCATTTTCTGTTAGTGCATGCACAAAGTGTAATATGAAAATAAAGCCATCCTTTTGTCATTTTAATTTACAATGGTTGACTCATTATTTAACTCACATCTAGCCTACAGTGTCTTTGACCTATTTACAGAAATGTCACGACCCTCCGCCCCACGCACACTCACCCCATACTCCAGTCTCAGGCTTAGATTACTATCTGCCATGGCTCTCTCAAAGGAAAATATAGGGTGCCGTATAAGCTTAAGAGAAGAATAAAATTAATATATTGGAATAGAAGTGAAATAGTAAATATTCTGCTTGAATGAACAAACAATAACTTGTCCTTATTAGGTCTGCAGGATATTCTACAACTGACCAACCATAATATACCCAGACATTTTTCAGAAAAAAATTACCTCTGCCAACTTACTTTCAATACATAGTAAAAAGAAGGCTCAGTAGGTTAACACACATACATGCACGCTCTCTCTCACACACACACACACACTCAACTAACAGCACTTTAAAATGTGCCAAAGAGTCCCATTTTAAAAACACACTGAAGAAGTAGTCAGCACTGAGTTCTTAAAATATTTTAAAGTTCATTTAATTAATTTAAAACATGGAGACTGTAAGGGGGAAATGCACATTATAAAGTGATAAATGATTCTGTCTGTGATGAGAGATTCTACTAGGAATAAGTAAGAATAAGCACAAATCTAGTTGTTTTTAGAACTTGCTGAGATTCAGTTCCTCTCCAGCAGATCCAAGAAAAGTGTGAGACAGAATAAATGTCCTATTTTCTTTTTTGTGCCTGGAGATTACTTGAATAGGTGACTTCATCATTTTCTTGCACTGTTTGCAATTCTAGGACAATTGCCAATGACACGTTTTTCTCAGCTATTCCAAGGCCCCAATTCAAACTTGTTTACACAAAAATTGCCAGGAAACATATTTAGCTGCAATAGAGTCTTCCTCTCTTTCTCTCTCTGGTCAGAGCCCATCAGAAGGTTTTAAGATTTTTTTTCCTGCGGCAATTAATATGAAATTGCCAACATCCATCATTTTTAATGCAAGTGATACTCACACCCATCAGGGAAATACATGAGAGACAAATACCAAGACTGCTTAAGGTTGGTCTGAAGGTCAATCTCTTCAATTTACCAGAAATATTTACAGGCAGCTGAAATTTCTTATGATTTTTCAGTAATCTTTTAGAGCACCTTTCAGTAGACAAGTTGTATCTTTGTCATTTGGAGTGGCCAACACAAGTTTTGACTCAGAGACAGGCTTGGAGTAGGTTAAATGAAAGAGAACACATTTATCCCAAGACAAGATCAGTGGCAGACATCTCCCTTGGTACCCTGTTCCACTAGAGGGTTTGATATAGCCCTTTGATTTAATATAAGATTGTCTAAAAAGAAACGTTGTATTTATTTTTGTTTATAGAGGAAATAAATGGTGTAGATTTGAAAATACTTCACTGCTAAACTTTTAATGGAAGATTGCTCAATTAAATAGATGTAGGAAAAGGCAAATTACAGAACCTTAGCAAATTTATAAACTGGACATTCATCCAGTTTAATTATTGGTTTTGAAGGTGTCAGTATGTTCTTACATGAAATGACAATCTCTAAGAACGGAAGCCTTAAATTAAAAACTTAAAACTTAAAAACAGGACAAAATAGCATTCTCCTGTGAGAAATTAGTGAAAAACATGGACATTTAGCAGCATAGACACTACAAAAAAATGTTTTTCTTTTTGAGTAAAAGAAAGAAGAAACCTACAGATTAAATCCCCAAGGAAGTCAATTGAAAGGAAAGAGCAAGTATTAACGCTGTCATACAATTTTAAAATAGCACCAGATTAAAAAGAACCACCAGGTACTTTCATGCTTATTTTTTCCATAAAGAAAAGTTGTATCAGCTCTGGTAGAGCAGATCAGATGATTTCAGAAACCACATCCTCATTACTCAGAACCAGATTCCACCTTTCAGTATTTCAGTATTATTAGTTCTGTCCCCAATTTCTTCCTTTGAAACCACTGCATGTGTTCTCAGTGGTCCAGTGACCACTACTGATGTTAATCAGGTTCCTTATTTTCATAACCATAGTGACGTTTAAGATGAAGTAGGTCAGGCAAGAAAGGGAAAAGTTGTAACTGGGGAGTAGGTCAATGTGTGCTAGGAATATCAAACACACACACACTGACCTTACTGTTTTTAAAAATGGCTGTTACATTAGAGTTAAAAATAATTGTTTGATTTCTCTTTTCTAATTTTTTTAATGATCTGTTTTCACGGTTGGTGAACACATCTCATTTTGATATTTCTATAGGAGTTCAGAACCTTAGAAGTAAACACTTCTTACAGTCACTCCTCTCCATGGTAGGAGAAGTGACATACCCAAATTGAGACAGGAGAGAGCTGACCATCAATTTAGACATAATAATCAGAGCAGCATTGCTTCATGGAAACACAGACATTTCCTCTCACCGTCTCCTGCTCCCCTAGTACACAGGACGGTCTCCCATGCCTCTTTCACTCACAGGGAAGACCAAGAGAGTCACAGCCCTTGTCTAGCTTCTTTGCCTGGGACCAGGAATATCACTTGTCAGTTCAGAGTGCCCTAAAGAGGCTCTCCTTTGTCTAATCCAGCTTCACCAAGGTATGGGTTATGTACTGCCACACAATAAATGTATTTTGGTGCCTTAAAACACATTTAGCATTTGTAATCTCTCGCACTTTTTGTGAGTCAGAAAATCTGACAGGGCCCAGTAAGGTGAGCTCATCTCCATGATGCCTGGAGCCTCATCCAGAAATCTTGAAGGCTGTGACCTCGAACCAACTGAAAGCTCACTCATGCATGTTCTTGCAGTTGATGCAGGCTGAGACCTTAGCTGGGACTGTTGACTGGAACATGTACACATGGTTTTCTATGTGGCTGGGGCTTTCTTATAATGTGGTAGCCAGCTTTGAAAGGCAAGTGAAGAGAGAGACAGAGAAGGATCGGGAGGCTATACCCCTTATCACCCAGCCTCAGAAGCCATGATAGCATCACTTGTACAACACTGTTCAGCGCAGTCACAAGGAGAGAGCTTAGACTCATCTTTCAGGAAGATGAGTGTCAGCCACATTGTAAGAAGAGCATGTGGGATAAGAGCCATGTATTGTCAGTGGCATCTTTGGAAGATACGATCTGCCACCACCAGTAATAAATCAATATTGTGTGTTTAGCCTCAGTTCACTTCTGGAGAAAAGGTGTGATGTTAGGCTTCCCCATTCTCCAATTATTTTCAATAATTATTTCCATTTCACAAGTATGAAGATTTCTCCATACACTCGGCAATATGCTACAAAGTGTTACAAGAATATTTGTTTAAACTAAGATACAAACTCTGCCTTCAGAGACTTAATAATTGCCAAGATCTTGATTTCCAGAGTGCTTTATATTTTAGAAATGTATTCATATTGACTATCTTACTTGATCCCGGAAAGATCCTTATGATTGATTGTCTATTTTGTCTCTGCGTAAGCTGAAATTTGGAAGAGTTCAGTAACTTACTCAGAGCTATACAAGTAACACACAATGGAAACAAGACTCAAATTATAAAGAAAACTTCCTAGAAGTTCTGTATAGTCTAGTGAAGCCCTTTTCTATTTTTTTTCTCTCCTACTAAACTTTAGAGGTATGACTTAATTTAAAAATAAAGACATTTTGTTAAGAAAAATACCAGCTCAAGTACAACAACTCTAATCTTGTGTTTGATACTCCTCACCACACCCTCCACTCCCCACATTAAAGAAAGAAAACTAATCAGGATAACTAAAGGTAGAAACTGCCAAAGCAGGGAAGGGCAACAAGGAAAGCGCATGAGGTAACTCAGCACCAAAGCTAGGGGTTTCTTTGTTGTCGGGTGGAACTGATTAACTGTAAGTCAAAAGGAATGGATGTTTCACACACCTTAGTGCTTCATAGACACATCCTAAATGAGTGAAGTGGACATTTTACTGGTATGTACTTTAGGAATGTTTGAAGCCTTCAAACACAGACAAAAAATAAATACATGGCAAAGCAAATGAAAAGGCATCTAATATCTATCTCGAGTTTGTATTATTTTCTAGAACTGCCATAACAAAGCACAACTGGGTGGCTTAAATGACAGAAATTTAGTTTCTCACAGCTCTGGAGGTAAGAAGTCCAAAATCAACGTATTAGCAGAGTTGGTTCCTGTAGAAGCCTCGCTCTTTGACTTGCAGATGATGGTCTTCTGCCTGTGTATTCACGGGCTTTCCTCTGTATGCCTCTTCTCCTCCCACCATTCTTTTTACAAGAACACTAGTTACATCAGAGTCCACCCTAATTACCTCACCTTGAGTAACTATATCTACAATATCCCTGTTGCCAACTACATGCACACTTTGAGGTACTGGGATTAGGACGTTAAGATATGGATTTTGGAGAGACACAATTCAACCTATAATACAGTTCCTTCCACTCTATTTTAAAAAAAAACAAATGGAGAAGGCTTGCTAATAACATTTAAGACAGAAGGTTATTCAGCTGTGTGCTGATCAGGATGACATAATGTTCCACCGTAAAGAGCAGGGGAGCTGGCAAAACAGAAAGCAAAAGTGGGTTGGTCCCTGTTAACCCATCCTTGGGTGACTTGAGTCATGGCAAAGGCAAATCTGAGTGTTCATTGCTGGAGCAAGAGCCATTACAGAAGCATTTTTTTGCATTACATTTTGGCTCCTCTGTCCACCACAATCTGCTTACTTAGGTTGTCCCTATAACACTCTCCATATCAGTGTCTCTACTGATGAGGTCAATACACAGAAGGACAGGATCTACTCAGAAAGCTATTTTATAATAGTCTTGCTGCCAACTGTACAGGCAGAACCAAGGGATTTATAAATAAATAAAGGCAAACCTTCAGATACCTTGCCAAGTGAATTCAAGAGATATTCTGAAAGCATTGAGAGAAAGGAAAATAAATTTTGATTCAAGATAATCCCAAGAGTATGGGCTTAATTCAGATATGACTTTTAAAATGTTAGAAGATAACTTTAAAATTGATCTAGATGTTATCTATTTTAAGTGTATTTATCACGTTATTGTTTGGGTCTCTTAATAAAAATATAAAAGGAAAATAAGTATCCTACCACATTATTCCTTCAGCTCATGCAAAGGCATTCATGTGGAGAAGTGCCTAACAGCACTTGGCAAATTTCATTTTTAAATGTTTTATTATAAAACACTTAAAACATGTGAAAAAGAGGTTAAGGTAATGAATTTCTAGAGATACTCATCACAAGATTCATAATCATCAAAAATTTGCCACATTGACTTCATCTATTGTTCGTGCACGTGCACTCTCTTTTCTCTCTCTCCTGTGTCTCCCTCTTCCTCTCTTGTGTCTCTCTTTCTTCCCCTGCATAAATTTCATATAAGTCCCAGCCATCATTTCACTCCTACATACTCTCAACATATCTCTAAAAGTTATAAACATTTTCTTACAATCCTCAGTGCTATTATTAAGCCTAACAAAATAGCAATAATTCCTCCACAGCATCAAACACATATTCACGTTTCTCAGATTGTCTCCAAATGTGTTTTAGTTTGTTTATTTGAATCAGGATCAGAATAAGGTTTTTAAATCATAGTCACTTGCTACATTCATTAGCACATTTTTAAAAATGTAATTAAATACCTTAAACTCTGAACTCACAGGATTTAGATGAGACTTTCTCCTTATTTTCGTTAGAGAACTGCCCCACCCAGAACTGTCTTGACTTTGTTCCCACATATTTGCTCCACACAAACTAATCCTGGGTCAGGTCCCATGTTACCCAATCGGAGAAAATCTCAAACATCTAAGACAGGGAGGAGACAGACAAATCACCACAGGACAAGGAAGGATAAGAATAGTCTGAGGCAAAACTTAACGAAAAGAAGTTTTACTTCTTTGGGAAGAATTTGAATTTTAAAAAGCAAGTGGTCAAAGAAGAGATATTGAAAACTGCCCCCCATTATACCACCAGAGGGTTTTTTTTCTGGATACTAAATTCAGTTTGGAACATTCAGCTATTATGGTCAATCCGTTGTAATGAATGAATGCACAGTCCTTATTGTATTACAGTGCATAAATATTTGTATTGAATGCAGAGTGGAAAAAAGATTCTCCTTTCAAAGGAGTAAATCTGTATGGGAATGAAAACTGGTATAATTATAATAACAAAACACGTATACATTTTGGTGGGCAGAATTCTAAGATGGTCCCCAACATTTCTACTCCCTGGTATGCACATCTTGTATAATCTCCTCCACTTAAGTGTAAGTGGAACCCGTGCATATGATGGGAGAGTTGCTCTTGACTAGGTTACATTATATGGCAAATGGTGATGGGAGAGACATCTCTATGGTTATGTTATGGAGAAGGTTGGAGGCCAGAGGCAGTCTTGATGGTCTGGAAGAAGCGAACATCCATGCTGCACCTATGGGGCCCCATGGTGAGGAATTGTAGCAGCCTCTAGGAGCTGGGAGCAGGACCTAGCTAACAGCCAGCAAGAAAATGGACACCTCATGACTATACCCACATGGAACAGAATTCTGCCAACAAACTGAATCAACTTTGAAAAGGACCCTGTGCAGCCAGCCTCTCAATTGCATCCATGTGAGACCTTGAGGTAAAGAGCCAGCTTGCCTGGACTCCCGTCCCATGAAAACTGTGAGATAATAAATATATGTCGTCTTAAGAAACTAAACTTGTGGTGATTTGATGTGCAGCAATAGAACATTAATATACCCCATGCCTATGTATATACTATATCTGTATGTTTATACATAGAAATAACAGATGTCAGAAGGTTGAGGGTCAAGAAATAACTAGAATATAATAGTAACAAGCAATATTAGGAGCAACTGTTTAAAGGATTAAAGGGAAAATAGTGAAGTACACCTTTGGGTGCTAAACAATAGTCCTTGCTCATTCTTTATTGCTAACAATGTCCTGATTTTGTTCAACATGTAGGTAGGTATGCACTTCAGGGAAGGAGGTTTGCAGCCTTGGAGGGTGGACACTATCTGGTCAGATCCATTCATGGGCCCCACTGCCCTAGGTGTGGGCATGGGATGAAGCTCTGAACAGTGAGACATAAGGGGAAGTGGCTGTGAAAAGTTCTCGCTGTTAAAAATTTGCACACAGGAGGAAACATTCTTTTTCATTCCTCCAGATTACCTGGATGTGATGGCTGCAATTGCATCTGCTATCTTGGGTGAATAAAGAAAAACAGCATAAGAAAACAATCCAAAATGCTGAACACGGCAGAATACAAAAATAGAAAATATGAATCTGTGACCTTGAAGATGTCATCGACCCCCTTAATAAAAAAAACATGAAGTCACCCTACCAGAAGACCTTTTGTTGTTTGAGTTAATAAATAATAAATTAAGCCATTTTAGTTATTTGCTGCCAAAGGCATTCTAGTTTAGGCTTTTAGGCAGAATTGTGCACATTGTGTGTGGAGAAAGAGCACATACTTGGTTAGTGTTTATTATCAAGAGGTCAAAAGAAATTGTCAAAACTCTCCTTCTCTCTTGATACATTTTAGACTCATCCTAAGCAATATGAAATTGGTATTTGACTAGAGTTAAGGGAATCCATACTGTAGGCAAGTATATGACTGATGGTCTCATACACATTTTCTTCCTTATTCCCAACAATGGTCTTTCAATGTGGACATACATCAATTTCCACAGGGCCAAATGGAATCTATGATTCATCATAAAAATCTGATTGTCTCTGATAGACAGTGCTTACCCAGCAGCCTTCTCGAATGGTGGCAGTAGTTTCTCCCTCGGTCCCCTAGCAAAATAAATAAATAAATAAAAACTGAATGTGAAGTAGTTGTTTGGTTTAACCTCACTGATACTTCCAGATCATTCTCTTTACTTACTACCTAATGAGATTACATCACCCATTATTCTTACTTATGTTTCCTACCAAATCCCAGGTTTCTTCAATTCTCTTTTCATTTCTTCTCACTTCTCATGGCTCTCTCTGAGACCAAGACTACCCCAGTCTTAATTATTGGCCATTTCAGTATGCACATAAGTAATTCTTCCAATATTCCAGCTCTCGGTCTTCAACTCTTCTCTTTCAATTTGTCCTCCAATGTACCTCAATGATTCAGTGACTTTCTCTTATGAATCTCCCTCAGACCTTATTACCATCAATACCCACAATCTCCCAACAACCTCAATTCCATGAATCCCTCTCTGAGCTCTAATTCTTTCCAGCTGTCTTCCTTTAGTGCTCTAATGCCAATCATCTTTCTATCCCATTGAGACTTTCAATTCATTGATCTCATCAACTTTCACTCTCTTTCACCTCCATGATCACCTCTCTTCCCTGATTAATTGGATTTATTTGCCCCTCAAAGTCTTTGTTGGTTTTGTTAGACAAAACTGATACAGGAGTTAAGAAGAAATCACTTAGACAGATAGTAAGGGTATGGGAGTCCTCCATAAGGCTCTTCCTTTTATGAAAAGCAGCCCCAAATCATTTTCTAACAAAGAGAAGCCTGTAAAGTTGAGCTGCGGATGTAGACAAGCAAACTGGGAGCTTGCACGGGTGAATGCTGGCAGGAACTAAGGACTAGACATGTTCAAGATTGTGACTCCATCTTCCCTTTTCTTTGTCAGCCACGTGTACAGTAAGAAGCAGACAAGATGGCCCTTGATCCACTGGAAAGTCCATTAGGATGGGGTGAACAGCCTTCCCTTGTGCTATGTAAAAGTCATACCTGATCGAACCAATCTGTGAATCTTATGTAAATCAGACACCACCTCTTCAAAGCTGACTATAATATTGGGTGCGTGTGCCCCCCGCCCATCTTTTCTGCTGAGACATCACTTTATAGAGTAAGTTGTTTCTCATTCTCTTCTCTTCTACCTATTAAACCTCCACTCCTAAACTCCTTGTGTGTGTCTGTGTCCTAAGCATTCCTGACAAGCAACAACCAACCCCAGGATATATACCTCAGACAATGTAGCCACTTCAAAACCAAAGACATAGATAAAAGCAATAATCTCTGCCTTCTGCACCTGTATAACGAAAGAATATAGCAAAAGGAAAGCCCAACCACACTGTCCGGTACCATTTTGAACTAATGACTAAAAACCCCAAAAGTGCTGTTAATAATACCAAGTAAAATATAATCTGATACTATAATACTATAGTATTATGTTATAATTAAGTTCATTTAACCTCTCACTACGGTAATAGTTGACTTTTTCACACATTTTCTTGCTCCTTAAACTGCTGACATTTCCTTTCTCGTTTTCATGCACAACTGATAACTTTGCTTTCTACCAGACTAAGAAAATAAAGCAGTAACTAACTTATTTCACGTTAAAGTGGACTAGACAATTCCTTCTTTAAGAACAAACCATGAAATCTGGAAAAAATATTCATGAAAGCTTTTTGAAAGCAAGATGAATTTAACAAGGTGGTGAAAAATTAGGACATATGATCCAGGAAAAGAAGAATCCCCAGAAAACTGAGCCTGGCATGTATCCCAAGGATGTCTTCCAGTTCAGGAAGTGACATATGAGAGCCAGAGGATCTGAAAAGCACTTTCAATAGCTTTGATTGTCTAGGGGCACAAGTATTAGAGTCCATGTCTAGAGAAGAAGGAACGACCCTGGTAAACTGCATGTAATTAGAGTTTGAACAACAAACACCAGCTAAACCATAAGAATAAAGCAAATCCAGAACTGGATTATATTATCCAGATTGCTAGGGCCTCTACTTACTTCTAGAAACAAGCATACATCCTCCCTGAAGAATTTATGCTTATTTTATTATATATAATGTAACATATATTATGTATTATAAAGATATCATCTGCAAAAATGTTAAAAAATATTTCTACATATAATATCCAACATTTAATCAAAAGACCATGAACAAAAGGAGATAATACCACACGAATTTAAAAAGGAAAATAAGCAGAAAATAAAATAGATACAGAAAGAACCCATAAAATAGTTAGCAGGCATGAGACATTAAATAACTATGCTTAATATGTTTAAGAAAATAAAATCCAAGATTGAGAATTTCAACAGAACACTAAAAACTATAAAATGAAATAAGAAAATTTTAGACCTGAAAAATATAATGTCCAAAATTAAAAATCCATTGGATAAATTTAGCAGCGTATTAAACAGAACTGGGAAGAATATTATTGAACTAGAAAGCAGGCAGAAAAAATATTCTGAACGAAACAGATAGAAAATATGTGTAGGAAAAAATAAATAATAGAGGAGAAAGAGACCAGGGGTATTTAACATGCATGTAATTTGCTTTCCCAGAAGGAAAGCAAAATAGAGCTGTAGTAATATTTGAAGAGATAGTGGTTGAGAATTGCCCAAAAGTGGTAACCAAAGAAAAGTTTCAAAAAGCATTCTGAGCCACAAGCAGGATAATTTTTTAAATAGGCATATCATTTGAAAATGTTAAAAACAGAGAAAATCTTACAACCACATAAGTGACAAAAAAAGATGAATCTGAAAATACCAAGAATCAGACTGCAGGAGATTTTTCAACAGAAGCAATAAAAGCCAGAAAACACAGGATTAATATCTTCAAAGTATGGAAAAAAAATAACTGCTAACTGAGAATGCTATACTCAAAGAATGCATTTTTCAAAAGTGAGGGTACAACAAAGATATTTTCTAACAAAGAAAAACAGAAAATTTAGCTTCAGCAGACCTGCACTGAAAGAAATACTAAAACGTATTTCTCAGGCAGAAAGGAAATGAAACCCGATGGGAGCTCAGGAATTGGTGAAGGATAAGCAATAAAAATGATAAACATGTGTAAAGATTTGAATGAAATTTGCTTCTAAAACATTATAAGAGTATAATAGTGTTTAAAAATATGTGTGTGGCAACCTAGTGAGACCTTTACAAAAATACATTTTAAAAATTAAGCTGGGTGTGATTGCACGTGTCTGTATTCCTAGCTACTGAGGAAGCTGAAGCAGGAGAATCCCTTGATTCCAGGAGTTCGAGGCTGCAATGAGCTATGATTGTGCCACTGCATTCCATCCTGGGCAACAGAGTAAGATCTCATCTCTAAAACACACACACACACATATACACACATGTGTATGTGTATTTGTTAAGAAAACATTTATATATATATAAAGGCAAAAATAACAAAATAACAAATATACCATATAAGCTAAAAAGAGGATAAATAGCGTTAAAGTGTTTAAAGACTTGTACATTTTCTGAGAAAAGGATAAAAGTACCAAGACTCTTATATGCAAGGGATTAATGATGTAGTTTTTTTAGGAAAACCACTGAAAGAAGAGGAAAAAATCTATAAAATCAACAAACTAATAAGGAAGAAAATAATAAAAATAATAATTTGAAGAATGGCACAAAGAAGAGAAAAGGAGAACATACAAAAGCTGGAGTAAGGGCAAAGGATAGTGAATTTAAATCCCAATGTGTCAGCAATTTATATTATTGACTAAATGTTTCCATTTTTAAAAAATATATTTTTCAGGCCCTACTGTATGCTGCTAAAAAGGAAAGTATGTATAAGATAAACATATAGAAAGGTTAACAAAAATATTTCCCAGTGTGGTTATGGATTTCTCTATTTATGTAGTTCTGTCCATTTTTATTTTATGTAGTTTGAAGGTACATTATAGGTGCACACAGATTTGTCCAATAGAATTATTACTACAATGCAAGCTTTCTAAATTTCAAAACACACACCAAAGAATTAGATTATAACTACCTTACAAATTAATTGACATAAAAGACATGCATAAAATACTGCAACCAATAATTGCAGAACATTCTATTCTTAACATTATTTGTGAGTAAATTTACTTTTATAGAAAAGTTGCAAATGTAGAACAGAGAGTTCCTACAAAATGTTCATTTGGTGTCCCTATTGTTAATATTTTACATAACTACAGTAAATTGGTACAATACTATTACCTAAATTTTAGATGGCTCATGTTAACCTTAATCACTTGGTTAATGTGGTGTCACTTAGGTTTCCTTACTGTAAAGTTATTATTTTTCTCTTCTCAAACTCTATTATTTAAAAGCAAGTCAATAAATCCTGAATATTCTCAAGGGGAAGAGAAGTAAGCTCTATTTATTTATATCAGTATGAATTTATGAATACTTATTTTAGGAGTTGTAATCCAATATTATCATCACTAATTTATTACTCAAATTGCTCCAGCTGTTACATAGGCTGCTACATCCTTTTAACATGCCCCTATTATTTCTGTTTGGTTTTGTTTTTTAGTACAAGCTTCAGTAACCCTTTTTTTCTTTTTCTTTTCCTTTTTTCAAAAGGACAGGATCTTGCTTGCTGCCCAAGCTAGAGTGGTATGATCACAGGTCATTGCAGCCTTGAACTCCTGGGCTGTAGCGATCCTCCCTCCCCAGCGTCCCAAATAGATTAGATTACATGTGGGAGCCAGCGCCCAGCTGGTCTCATTGATATTTTGTCCTCTTCAATCCTAAATTCAACTATTTCACCAAGGAGTACTGGCTCGTTTAATTGAAAAATGGCATATGAAAACAAAAATCTGGGTGCTGGAGATGTTCATTGCTACTAGGGTGTCACTGTTTCTAGTTCCTTTCAATGAAGAGGCCTGGGAAAATATCTGTGAGGTATGCCTTATATGCAGGGATACCTCAGAGACAGTGCAGGTTCAGTTCCAGACTACCACAATAAAGTGAAAATCGTGATAAAGCAAGTCACACTAACTTTTTGGTTTCATGATGAATATAAAAGTTATATTTACACTATACTGTAGTCCATTAAGTGTGTGATAGCATTATGTCTGAAAAACCAATGTACATACCTTAATTTAAAAATTCTTCCTTGGTAAAAAATACTAACCTTCATCTGAGCTGTCAGTGAGTCATGCTCTTTTTGCTGGTGGAGGGTCTTGCCTTTATGTTGATAGCTGCTGATCAGTGTGGTTGCTAAAGGTTGGGATAACTGTGGCAGTTGCTTAAAATAAGACAACAGTGAAGTCGGCCACATCAATTAACTCTTTCTTTCATGAAAGATTTCTCTGTAGTATGCAATACTGTTTGAGAGCATCTTACCCATAATAGAACCTCTTTAAAAACTGGAGTTAACCCTCTCAAACTCTCCTGTTGCTTTTTCAACTAATTTTATGTAACATTCTAAATCCTCTGTTGTCATTTCAACAATGTTTAAAGCATCTTCACCAGGAGCTGATTCCATCTCATGAAGCCACTTCTCTTACTCATCCATAAAAAGCAACTCCTCATCCATTCAAGTGTAATCATGAGTTGCAGCAATTCAGACTCTACTTCTGATGCTAGTTCTCTTGCTATTTCTACCACATCAGCAGTTACTTTCTCCACTGAATCTCCAATCCCTCAAAGTCATCAATGAGGATTGAAAACAACTTCTTCCAAACTCCTCTTAACGTGTATATTTTGTTAAGGTGGATATTTGACCATGAATCACAAATATTCTTAATGGCATTTAGAAAGGTAAATCCTTTCCAGAATGTTTTCAATTTACATTGTCAACATCCATTAAAGAAATCTCTATGGCAGCTATAGCCTTACAAAGTGTATTTCTTAAATAATATGACTTGAAAATCTTTTGAAACGAATATATTTTTTTCTGAGCAGTACACCTTAACAGTGGGCTGAAAATATTCAGTAAACTTCCAATCCATACCACACAAAAAATATTCAGTAAACTACGCTGCAAACAGATGTACTGTCATCCAGGCTTTGTTGTTCCATTTCTAGAGCACACATAGAGTAGATTTACTGTCATTCTTAAGAGTTCTAGTATTTTTAAATGGCACATGAGAATTGCCTTCAACTGAAAGCCACCCACTGCATTAGTCCTTAACAGGAAAGTCAGCCTGTCTTTTGAAGATTTAAAGTCGAACATTGACTTTTCCTCTCTAGCTATGAAAGTTCTAAATGAAAACTTCCAATATAAGACTATTTTGTACACTCTGAAAATCTGTTGTTTAGTGCTAAATCTTAGCTAGATTTTTCTGGATAACTTGTTGTAGATTCTACATCAGCACTTACTGCTTTACCTTGTATTTTATGTTATGGAGACAGCTTTCTTCCTTAAGCATCATGAATCAATCTCTTCTAGCTTCAAACTTTTCTTTTGTATTTTTTTCGCCTCTCTCACCTTCATAGAATTAAAGAGATTTGGGGCCTTGCTCTGAATTAGGCTTTGATTAATGGAATGTTGCAGCTTATTTGATCTTCTGTTGAGACCATTAACACTTTCTCCATCTCAGCAATAAGATTATTTTGCTTCCTTATCGTTTGTGTTCACTGGAGTAGCACTTTTGATTTCTTTCTAAAACTTTTCCCTTGCATTCACAATTTCCTTCATTGTTTGGTATAAGAGGCCTAGATTTTAGTCTGTCTCAGCTTTCAACATGTCTTCCTTATTAAGCTTAATCATTTCTAGCTTTTGATTTAAAGTAAGAGGTGTGCGGCTACTCTTCTTTCCAGTTGAACCCTTAGAGGGCATTGTAGGGTTATTAATTGGCCTAATTTCAGTATTGTTGTGTCTCAGGGAATAGAGAGGATAGATAACAGGAAGAGAGACAGGGGAATGGCTGATGGGTAGAGGAGTCAGAATATACACAACATTTATCAGTTAAGCTTACCATCTTATATGGGCATGATCCATGGCACCCCAAAACAATTATAATAGTAACATCAGAGATTACTGATCACAGATGACCATAACAGACACAATAATAATAAAAATGATCCTTTGAGCCTAGGAGTTCAAGACGAGGCTAGGTAACATAGTGAGACCCTGTCTCACTTAAAAACATTTCATTCTTTAGAAAAACTTTTTTAAGTTTGAAATATTGCAAGAATTACCTAAACTATGACACAGAGACATGAAGTAAGCACACTATTCTGTGAAAATGGTGCCAACAGACTTGCTTAACACAAGGTTGCCACAAACCTTCAATCTGCACAAAATATAATATCTGAAAAATGCAATAAAGTAAAACACAAAAATTTGAATTAATTTTTATATATGGTGTGTGAGATGAGGGTCTAATTTCATTCTTTTGCATGTGGATATCCAGTTTTCTCAGGACCATTTAGTGAAGAGGCTATTATTTTCCCATTGTGTGTCCTTGACAGTTTTGTCAAAAATCAATTTGCTGTAAATGTGTGGACTTATTTCTGGGCTCTTTATTCTCTTCCATTGGTATATGTGTCTGTTTTTATGCCAGTACCATGGTGTTTTGATTACTACAGCTTTGGAGTGTGTTTTGAAGTCTAGTATTGTGATACTTCCAGCTTCCTTTTTTTGTTCGATATTTCATTGGCTATTCAGGGTGTTTTGTGGTTCCACATACATTTTAGGATTGGTTTTTCTATTTATGTGAAAAAATTGCATTGAAATTTGAAAGAAGTTATATTGAACTGATAGATTGCTGTGGGTAGTATGGACATTTTAACAATGTCAATTCTTCCAACTCAAAACTAGGGATTTCTTTCCTTAATTTGTGTCTTCCTTTTCTACCATCAATGTTTTATAGTTTTCAGTGTATAGATTATCACTTTTTGGGTTAAATTTATTATTTATGGCTATTATAAATGGGATTGTTTTCTTGATTTCTTCTTCAGATAGTTTGTTGTTCATACATAATGCTATGAATTTTTGTATGTTGATTTTTGAATCTTGCAACTTTCTGAATTCATTTATTAGTTCTAACAGTTTTTTGGTAGAGTCTTTAGAGTTTTCTTTATTATAAGAACATATGATTTACAAACAGAGACAATTTACCTTCTTCCTTTCCTGTTTGACTGCCTTTTATTTCTTTCTTTTGCCTAATTGGTCTGGCTAGAACTTCCAGTCCTGTGTTGAATGGAGTAGTAAGAGTGGACATTCCTGACCTTACAGAAATAGTTTTCAGTTTTTTATTGTTGAATATTAGGTTAGCCATGGCATTGTGTTGAGGTGTAATTCTTCTATACCTAATGCGCTGATAGTTTTTATCATGAAAGGATGCTAAATTTTGTCATCTATTTCTGCACTTATTGAGATGATCATGTAGGTTTTGAACCTCATTCTGTTAATGTGACCCGTCACATTTATTAATTTGCATATATTGAACCATCCTTGCATCCCTAGGATGAACCCCACTTGATTACAGTGAATGATACTTTTTGTGTGCTGTTCAATTTCATTTGCTATTATTTTGTTGACTTTTTTTGCATCTATGTTCATCAGGGATACTGGCATGTAATTTTCCTTTCTTATAGTGTTCTCGCTTGGCTTTGGTATAAGGGTAATGTAGCCTCGTTAAATGGATTTAGAAGCACCTTTTGCTTTTCAGTTTTTTGAAAGTGTTTGAGAAGAACTGGTATTATTCTTTAAATATTTGGTAGAATTCATCAGTGAAATTAACATGTCCTGGACTTTTCATTGGTGGGATGCTTTTTATTACCAATTCAATATCTTTACTTATTCTTGATCAATTTAGATTTTCTATTTCCTCCTGATTGAGTCCTGGTACTTTATATGTGCCTAGAAATTTATCTATTTCTTCTAAGTTATCTAATCTCTTGGGATATAATTGTTCATAGTAATTTTTATGACACTTTGTATTTCTGTGACATCAGTTGTAATGTCTCCTCTTTTATTTCTGATTTTGAGTCTTCTCTCTTTTTTTCTTAGTTTAGGTAATGTTTGTTGGTTATCTTTATCTGTTTTAAAAAGCCAACTGATAAGTTAATGTTTTTTCTTGTTTTTCTATTATTTATTTTATTAATTTCTCCTCTGATTCTTATTGTTTCCTTCTTTCTACTAACTTACTTTGTTCTTTTTTTAGTTTCTTAAGGTGTAACACAAGATTGTTTATTTAGGATCTTTCTTCTTTTTTATGTAGACATTTATTACTATTAATTTTCCTCTTAAAACTGCTTTTGCTGCATCCTATGAGTTTTGATATGTTGTGTGTCCATTATCTTTCATCTCAGGATATTTTTATTTATTTTTTTCTTTTTCTTTGAACCATTGCTTGTTTAGGAGCATGTTGTTTAATTTCAACATATTCATTCAGGAATTTTCTGAAATTCTTCCTGTTATTGATTTCTAGTTTTATACTACTGTGGTTGGAAAAGATACTTTATATGATTTCAGTCTTGTTAACTTTGTTAAGACTTGTCTTGTGGCCTAACATATAATCCATCTTGTAGAATGTTTCCAGTGCTTTTGAGAAAATGCATATTCTGCTGCTGTTGAATGGAATGTTCTGTATATACCTGTCAGGTCTATTTGGTCTAAAGTGTAGCTCAAGTTTAATGTTTCCTTATTGCTTTATGTTTAGATGATCTGTCCATCGTTGTAAGTGGGATATTGAAATTCCCTAGTATTATTTTATTGCAGTCTATGTCTCTTCTCAAGTCTATTAATATTTGCTTTATATATTTAGTTCCTCTGAGGTTGTGAACAAAAATATTTATAACTGTTATATCTTCTTCAAAACCAAAGAAATGAATTGATTCCTTTATCATTATATAATGACCTTCTTTGTCTTATTATACAGTTTTAGACTTAAAATCTATTTATCTAATATAAATATAGCTATCCCCATTCTCCTTTGGTTTCCTTTTGCGTACAATATCTTTTTCTATCATTTCACTTTTAGTCTGCTTGTGTCCATAAAGGTGAGGTAAGTTTCTTTTAGACAGCTTATAGTTAACTCTTCTTTTTAATCCATTGAGCCACTCTATGTCATTTTATTGCAGATTTTAATCCATTTACATTCAATGTAATTATAAACAGGTAAAGACATTATTTCTATTTTGTTAATTGTTTTCTGGTTATTTTGTAGGTTTTTTGTTTCTTTCTCTCTAAATGTTTTCCTTTGTGATTAGGTAATTTTCTCTAGTGACGTGTTTTATTACTTTTTATCTTTTATGTAACTACTATAGGTTTTTGCTTTGCAATTACCATGAATCTTACCTAAAACATCTTATAGTTATAACAGGCTATTTTTAACAGATGACAATTCTACTTTGATTGTACTGAAAAAAAAAAAAAAACTTTCTTACTTTATTTTTTCCCACATTTTATTTTATTTATTTATTTATTTTTTGAGACGGAGTCTCGCTCTGTGGCCCAGTCGCTCTGTGGCCCAGGCTGGAGTGCAATGGCCGGATCTCAGCTCACTGCAAGCTCCGCCTCCCGGGTTTACGCCATTCTCCTGCCTCAGCCTCCCGAGTAACCGGGACTACAGGCACCCGCCACCTCGCCTGGCTAGTTTTTTGTATTTTTTAGTAGAGACGGGGTTTCACCGTGTTAGCCAGGATGGTCTCGATCTCCTGACCTCGTGATCCGCCCGTCTTGGCCTTCCAAAGTGCTGGGATTACAGGCTTGAGCCACCGCGCCCGGCCTTTTATCCCACATTTTATGTTTTTGATGTCAAAATTTAAATCTTTTTATATTATCTATCCCCTAACAAATTATTGTAGCTATTATTTTTAATAAGTTTGTCTCTTAACCTTCATACTGAGGATATAAGTGACTCACATGCTGCAATTACATTATTAAAATATTTTAAATTTGACTATGTACTTACTTTTATGAGTTTTATAGTTTCATTTGTCTCCATGTTACTATTAGCATTCTTTTCTTTCAGCTTGAAGAACTCACTCTAGTATTTCTTGTAAGACAAGTCTGGTGGTGACAAATTCCCTGTTTTTTTCTTGAGAAAGTCTTTATCTTTCCTTCGTTTCTAAAGGACAGTTTTGCTGGGTACAGTATTTTTTTTATTCTTGTTTGTTATTTATTTATTTTAGAGGCAGTGTCACACGCTGTCACCTAGGCTAGAATGTAGAGGCACAATCACAGGTCACTGTAGCATCAAACTCATGGGTTCAAGCCATCTTCCTGCCTCAGCCTCCTGAGTAGCTAAGACTGTGCTCATGTGCCACCATGCCCAGCTAAGGATTTCTGTTGTTGTTGTTTTGCTGTTTTGCTTTGTGTATAGAGACAGGGTCTCACTGTGTTGCACAGGCTGGTCTCCAACTTCCAGGCTGAAACAATCGTTCCACCTTAGCCTCCCAAAGTAGAGTATTCTTGATGGACATTTAACTTCTCTCAGCATTTTTAATATATCATCACTTTCTCTCCTAGCCTTTAAGGTATCTCCTGAGCAATCCACTGCTAGTCTCATTGGACTCTCTTATATGTTATTTGCTTCTTTTCTCTTGCTACTTTCAGGATCCTTTCTTTGTCCTTGACTTTTGACAGTCTGATTGTAATATATCTTGGTGAATTCTTGTTTGGACTGAAACTGATTGGAGACCTTTAAACTTCCTTAACTGGAAAGTTACATCTTTCTCCAAATTTGGAAATATTTTCACTATTATTTCTTTAAATAAGCTTTCTATGCCCTTTGTCTTTCTCTTCTTCTTCATTAACTCCTATAATAAATATTTGCCCTCTTACTGCTGTCTCATAAATTCCGTGAGCTTTCTTCATTCTTTTTCACATCTTTTTCTCCTCTGGATGTGTATTTTCAAATAACTTGTCTTCAAGTTCACAGATACTTTCTTCTGCTTATCAATTATGCTATTGATACACCCTATTGCATTTTTTATTTAATTTATGATATTTTTCAGCTGTAGAATTTCTGTTTGGTTTCTCTTTATAAATTCAGTCTCTCTGTTACATTTCTTATTTGGGTCATTTATTATTTCCTGAGAGCATTGAATTGTTTCTCTATATTTTATTGAAGTTTACCATGCTTCCTTAAAATCATTATTTCAAATATTTGTCAAGCAGTTTATACATCTCAATTTCTTTGGAGTCAGCTACTGAAAGATAATTGTGTTCTTTTGATGGTGTTATATCTCCTCAGTTTTTCATGTTTCTTGTTTCCTTATGTTAATGTCTGAGCATTTGAAGAAGTATGGACTTATTCAAGTCTTTGCAGACTACATCTGTCTTTTTCTCTGGGGAAGCCCTTCACCAGAGATGACCAGAGATTCTAGGCAGACTATCTAGTGTGGTCCAATGGCAGAATTCCTGCTGGAATATTTGAGCTGGCTGGCCTAGTGCCTGGGTCAGCAGGTGGGCAGGTCTGGCACCTGAATCCACTGGAGTGGACAAATTCATTGGGTTTAGGGGTTGGGCCTGCAGCCTGGGTCCATGAGGGTAGGCCTGGACCCTGGATCCACAGGGCTGACCTGGCACTGGGGTAGGCCTTTAGCCTAAGTCTGCAGGAGCTGACCAGGTGCTGGTATGGGTTTAAAGCCTGGGTCCCTTGAGGTATGCCTGGAATCTGAGTCCACAGGGGCTAGTATGGCACTGGTGCAGGCCTGGGACCTAAGTCTGTAGAGGCAGGCCTGGGTTTTACATCTGCAAGGGTGGTCCTAGAGCTTCAGTCTGGGAATGTGAGATGCTGACCTGGTACCAGGTCTGCTTAGGTGAGCCTGACCCCTAAATCTGCTGGAACATGGCTGGAGCCTGGGGCCATGGGAGCTAACCTGGACATTTGTCACAGGTGCTGGCCTGGAGCCTGAGGATATAGGAAACAACCAGGAGCCTGGGTCTGTTTGAGCTGGCCTAGAGGCTTTTTGCAAGGGCTGGCCTAAGTCCTGAGGCCACAGAGACCACTAGAAAGAAACATGCGTCTACAGTCCTGAGGCTGATCCAGCACTGGGGTCCACTGGGATGGCCTAGAAGCTGGATATGCTGAAATATGGGACTTTAAGGGTTAGGCTGAAGGGTAGGGCAACAGTGACAGGGCTGACACTGAGACAGTCTGGTGCCTGTATCCATCAGGGCTAGCCTGGAGGCTGGATCTATGGGCACTGGCCTGATAAATAGGGCTTTGGGGGTTGCCCTTATGCTGGGGTCGGCATGGAGCCTGAGTCTGTGGGGGCCAGCCTGGCACTGGAGCAGGCCCAAAGCCATGGGGGTCAGACCAGCAAATCAGTAGGCCTAAAGTTTGAGCCTACCAGGCAGACCTGGACCCTGGGGCTGCAGGATCCTTCCTTGTGCTGGGGAAGGCCTGAGTCTTGGGCTGTGGAGGATTGCCCCACACTGAGGTTCACTGTGGTGGACCTGGTTTTGGGGTTTGAGGCCAAGTCTGGTATTCACTTTTCTCTCCTTTCCCTAAGGGGATGTTATCTCTCTCCATGTAGTGCTCCCTAAGGTTGGGAAAGGGGTGATACAGGTAAGGTAAAATTGTCCCTTCTGCCCCTTTCAAGGTGCTTTTTCTTATTTCTGTGCTACACCCAGGTGCTATAATCACTCACCTGGTTTCCTTAGCTCTTACAAAGACATTTTTATTTATGGAGAGATCTTCTATTTCTGAAGAGGGACAAGCACTTGAAAGGCCTATTCTGACATCTTGCTGATGGTGAAATACATTAACAAATTACACAGTATCAAAATCACAAAGAGTATATTATCTAACTCTAGGACACATACACTATAAATAAACAGCAGAAAGGAAAATTC